>NC_139714.1:34390973-34463473 GCF_964188405.1 Protomyctophum parallelum
AGCGCTAAATACATTATTATTATTATTATTATTACTGACTCAATAAACTAACCAAACTACAAAATAGAAAACAAAACAAAAAAACCTAAGGAGAGTGTTCTTAATAACTAACTATGCATCTTTAATGCATGGCACCTCTTGAGTGTATGTGTTTGTGTGCGCGTGCACTTCGGTGCGTGCATGCGCAGGTGCTCCGTCTGCCGATCTGATGCGTGAATCTGTCCCGGCAGACGGTTGGATGCGTACACACTACCGCTGTCTGATGAGCGAATGAGCGGTTGAGTGAGAGCATGAACCAGACCAGAAGCATTAGTTTGCAGAATGACATCCACCCAACCCCACCCTCCGCCGCCTCCTCCCGTCGCTGGATAAGCCTGAGCGGTCCTGACACCTCAACAATACGGTGCTTTGCGGGGCCTAGCCCACACTCCTCTCCACCCTGTTTGCACTGCCACCCGATTTTTAATGACAAAATGTATTGAAACAATCGCCCTCGACTCTGGGCTCAATCCGCCGGCATAGTGAGTTGAGCTTACGCGGTTCCGGTCCCGAGGATTTCAGACAGCTAACAAAACAGGTTGTTACTCGCGCTCGGCTAGCTGGCTGCAATGCTTTTCAAACACCCCCTCCCCTCCCCTCGCTGGAAAAAAAAAAAGCTGTCGAGAGTCAGCCAGGCTGAATGAGGTGGCAGAGGCTGACTATTCAACTCCCCCAACACATCATACCCCCATGTCAAGTCCATAGGTGCTTCTGTCTACCATATCAGCATTTCACCGGCGTTACATGCAGCCAGACAGGACCCAGCGATGCTGTAAGTGTGCCTCGTGAGTCTGCGGTCATCTCCTTTTAATGAAAGCTTTGTAAGAACGTATTTAGTCTTCTGAATAAAGTGTTCCTGAGATGTGAGATGTCATGTTGTGTTTTCTTCTTGTCTTGCTAAATAAAAGAGGAGGGTTTATCTTTCACAGCTTTTAATTAAGCACATGTGAGTGGGTTGGCTTCAGTGTGTTGACTCAAAGACACAAGGCAGGTTATTTATGTTGTTTTGGAGGTCCTAAAGACTGGTTGTCCAGTCAGAATCTCTAACCCTAACCAGTAAGCCACACTGCTACCTAATAGAGTTAATAGCAAATGGCAAACAAATCCACATAGACGGAAAAAGGATGCTCAGATTTTATTGGCAAAAAAAAGAAAAAAGGAGAGAGGAAAAAAAAGAGTCAATTGTAAGCGATGCACAGTTTGGTTGCGTCACTATAGATATGACCACTTCAGCACTACTGATCCAGCTTGGAAAATCATTCATGAAATACGCTTTGAGTTGCAGTTCTTTTTCCATGTTAGGACTATGCTGTCAGAAAGCAATGAGCTACTATTTGTAGTTACGGCAAGCACTAATAAGACAACTGTAAACACTGAATCCCTTACAATCTAAAGTTGCACATTAGTAGTTGTGGAATCACCAGTTGCAACATCTCCATATAGCATCCATTTTTACTTGATTTACAACCGTCACAAAATTCTTTCCCACACTTGATGTTTCACCAACGGTACTCTGGAACCGTTAAGGATCATATCGAGATGGACAATGAGGGCTACTTGTATAGAACACATGGATTATGTACAATTTAGGAACTTCGATCAGAGACAGAAATTCAAAATAATTCGTGGCTCTCAAAAACTGAGTACAATGACAAAAAAAGATAAACAATTGTAAATAGCGACCGTCCTTTCCCGACTATAAATGACATAAAGTGCCATATTTACCGCATATAAAAATATACTCTTAAAATTGTTTTGTAAGTTACATAAAGCCTAAATAAACATCTCTGAATACATAAAAGGGTGCTGCCCAAAAATAGTCCGTGGCCTTTAACCCATTCTGACCTGAGATCAGATTCACACGAGGTTTCCACCGGACACACACACTGGTCTGATGAACCCATTCTGACCTGAGATCAGATTCTAAAAATGTCAGTCGCTCTTCGATTTTTCAAAAATAGCAGACCTACAAGCTCGTATCGCGCCACTCGGTGGCGCGATACGAGCTTGTAGATCTGCTATTTTTAAATAGCTAAAGCATAACATGATGCTGACACCAAAATGGGTGCCCGGTCAGAATGGGTTAACCCTCTCATACAACCCCCCACCCCCCCCACCCCGCTTCTGCTTGTCTGTGTGGTTAGGGCACATGCCATCAACCCAGGCAGACCTAAACCGCGCTGGAAAGCTTTGTGTAAGCAAGGGCCCGCAATGTGGAATTCCGTGTCTCTGGCGTTCGTGGGAATGTTCGATGTATCTGAACCTGATTCCACCTCTATGTAGAGTTCCAATATGTTTCTCAGAAGTCGAGCGAGCAAGCCCCCCCCCCCCCCCCCCCCCCCATCGCCACTCCGAAAAACAAAGAGATGAGCACGGTGAACGCTGTGCAGCGCTTGTTCAAACTGACCTGTTTGAGGCCCAAAATAGCATGTGTGTATGTTTCTGCCTGTATGATTCGTAGCCTAACAAAGCGTGTGGGCCTATTGTACTTGGTTGCGCATTGGTGCTCCATGCACCAAAATTAGCCGATCTACAATCTCACAACATATCACGATGCAAGCAATGTGCTCTAAGCTTGTAGATCAACACTTTTGGGCTTGTGACACCTAGTATTAATCAGGCTTAATCTTCCATAGGGGGACATGTCAGTGCAGCACTCAATACAACCCATAATGTCTCATGAAAATAGGAAGGTATGCAAGTGCAAAACAACTCTATAGCTTAAAATGCTACTGACAATGTGATAAACGCACATGTTAAAATGAAAATAGCAAAAGAGATAAAAAAAAAAAAAGCATTTAGTTCAGTGGCTCTAAAGGCGACGCCACACTACTGTAAAAATCGGACACTCCCAGCTTGAAACTTATCAGTAGCAATCGAAGGTTGTGAGGAAAGATACAAATGTTAACCAGCAATTGAACTTGCTGTCCATACCATAAGACTTAAGTCTGAAAGATATTCTAACATAAATAAATCATTTATTTTCATATTTTCAGTGTTCAAACATAATACAGTGTGAGCGTACAGTTCAATTTGTCCCGCTGTCTACAGTCCTCAGCAGAAGCCATTGTGTTGGGGTCTTCTCATGGCAGTCAAAAGGCACTTCACTTGTGTACCGTTTCCAGTTACCTGTGTTGAAATCAACATTTCTTCTCATCTGCATAAGAACTTATTTTTACTCTACGAGTGATGTCTTTTGAAGACTGTAACCTACATCCTAAATACAATGTCTACTTTGCCTACGTGGTTATTTTCTTCCAAAGTTGTTGGAGACAAAAAAAAGTAAACGACTGACCCTTGCACTTCATACGCACCCTGCAACATGTTGGTGTCGCGTCGTATAGTTTGTCCAGTCAACGCACAAGAAAACATTCTTTTTCTTAAACGCTCTTTCTGACCTCCATATGACATTTCACTTCTGTCTTTCTTTTTCTTTCCTCATAAAATTACTCCAAATGTCAAAATGTGCAAAATGACAAAATCAAATTTTCCGAACCGTCTCTTCAGCTCCCACCTCCTTGCGGTGTTGCCCCTATGCCCCTGGTCTCCCCTTGAGCTCCTGCCATCACATGCTCCCCTTACTTGCAGGTGAACACCTCCGATTTCTCGCTGCAGGTGTTGCACTTGACAAAGCAGCACCACTGGAACTTGCAGTTGCACTGCCAGACGCGCGTGTACTGGTGCGTATTGTGGCCCCGGCCGCAGCACATCAAGTTGCAGCCGTCTGTATACGGGGAGGTACCGTTGCAGAGCCTGCCCTGCGTCCCTGTGCTTCCCGTCACCGCGTCCTCCTCGCAGTAGTTGGGGGAGCGCTCCAGGTACACCAGGTCCGTGTCCGTTGGTTTCTGGTAGCCCCGGGCCTCTTTGAGGCGCAGGAAGGAGGGCTGGCGGAGCCGCGAGGCCCGCACTGGCTCCACCTGAACGGCGTCGCTGTAGCGCTCCTTCAGCATGTAGCCGATCTCTCTGAACGTGGGCAGAGTGGTCCAGCATGTCTTGGTGGTGCAGGAACCTGACACGCCGTGGCATTTGCACTCTAGCATCATGCGTTCCTCCAGGATCTGGACACACAGAGACAGAGAGGGTTGGAGGGCGTGCACCAGTCAGTGGCTGTGAGTGTGATCCTCACATCAACGTATAAAGGCATGGTTACGATGGTCAACTGCATAAGCCCCATATACTTCACAGTATGACGGATAACAGATATAAGCTCTCACAAGATATCACAACGGAGTGAGCTTTTGATTAAAATAATCTCAAAATATCTGACAAATTTGGGTAGGACAGAAATGACATGCCGAAATGGGGCTGCCAGGTGAAAAGTGATTAAATAATCGTTCCTCATTATTATGTACTCTACTTGTTTTCTATTCAAAGCATAGACCAATGTGGCCTTGCACAGCCAAAGTACATTCGTTGTGATTGTTGCATTTAGTATTTTATTTGTCTTTATTTTTGTCTGACATTTTAGCTTTTCTCATTTTCTCCAAATTGACCCATTGCCCATTCCATTGTGTACTATATGGTCCATAATATGGTCAACCCCCCCCAGGGAGGGTGTAGAGTAGAGTAGACAACCTCATGTCTCCTCTGATACACATGGAGTTTAAAGCAGCTACTTTTCACCTGCCAGTGAGGAGAGTTTGTGTGCGGAGGTTGACGCTATCTTCAAGTTTACCTTCACTGAACAACCTCCTCTAGGAGTCTCATAGCCAGAGAAACCTTTGTGTGGTTGCCCTATCCAGGCTGGTTTTAAGTCTAGGATGCCATGGTATTTTTAACCACATAATCCTTTCAATTTTGTCTCCCGATTTGTTAACAAAAATCACACCGTGTGAAGAGAGAGCGCTTTTATTGTACATCCTCCATTCATTGTCAATTGGAATGTACTTTGTGTAAAAAAAGAAATTAGCCTATTTGCTCATCTACATAATATGACGTTTGTGTAAGACGAAAATCTACACTAGCTGAATATAGCACCCCTCAAAAGAAATAAAATAAAAAAGGGTTGTGACACGTGAACTTGTAGATCTGCTAATTTGGCATAGGCAACAACAAAGTATATATAGTGGTTAAGGACACCAAGATATCTACTGCCATGTGTACTAAGTTCCACATGTATCAGTAGTACACATTTCACATGCCTAAAGTTGATCACAATGCCAACTTTGTGTCAAAAACTTGGGAAAAAAATTACGTATAACCAAAAGACTGTAGCCTATAATTAACTCTACCTTTCTTAAGACCACGTAATGGACAGGGAAACTGACCCGAGCTTTCAATGCAACCATACGTGTATAAAATTACACCGCGGTTAGAGCAGGATTTATATTTTGATACCTCATAGATAAATCCAGCTGACAAAAGTTACAGGTCACTGCCACACAGGAAAACGCCATAAGTTTTGACAGTAGATGTATTATCGCTGCCATTATCTAGGATGTGAAAGGCAATATGATTGCCGAGTGGGCAAGCATATAATCGGAACATGATGTAGCCTAGCGCTGACAGCAGGGGCCGGCATTATCAAATCAGCAACTCTATATCCACGCTGTCTTCCTCTGCATTGATATCGGGTTTGGGGGAATTGGCTCCCGATTTTGGTTGGTTCAGCGTGTGCAGTGGTGCAGAAGCAAAGGTTTTGGTGCTGCCACTGAGAGAGGAAGAGAGAGAGACTTGCAATAATATCTCGTATCCTGACTTAATGCTTGGTAATTCAATGAATGGAGCGCAGGGCTGTGGCACAACTCCCACTTGGCAGCGATGACTGGCCGACCTTGCATTCCTCACGCGCACACATTGAAAACCTCCGCTTTGTTTGCACCAGCTTAATTTTATTAACAAATGATTTGTCCGTATGAAGTACCCATGATTACTGTTGTTCCCTTGCCTAAACACTGCAATGCATCATAAGCTTGCAAATTGGTTACAATATTTGCCTGTGCATTCTACCTCTCTCTCTCTTTAAGCTTGCATAATTGGTTACAATATACAATATATAAATATAACCTACAATAAATCAGCCATTAGCCTACTCAATTGATAATATTCTGAGTTTTGACTTTAATAGCAATATATTAAAAACAATGCCTTGTATGTTGATCAGCAGGGTCTAGTTTTATCACAGGTACTCAACAGAAAAGTCTGTCTGATTTACCGTATATAGCAAACAGTTGTTTAAAGATAGAATTGCCACTTGTCCATGGGAGATATTGCACTATGTACTTCAGGCAGTACTACATGTAGGTGGTCTCCCTACTCAGGCAGTACTACATGTAGGTGGTCTCCCTACTCACGCTTGACACAGAGATTACAGCTTTGAAAGACTGGTCGAAATTTGGTCTTGTGAGAGACCTGGATTCTAATTCCAGGACATAGAAGTCAAAAAGTAATTCATATGAGCAAAAAACCAACTTTATTAGATGTTGATTTGCTAATTAAAAAGAGTTATCAAAGAAAGATCGCTTCTCGATTTGTCCATCATTTCAAAATGTCATCGGCCGAAAACTCGCAAGGACAATAATCTACAGCTGCAGTAGTCCTATAGTCAGGATTTTACCTTCCGCCCCGCCTCGTTGTTGTGCAGGTTCATCAGTCGCCGGGCGTTCTTCTTGATCTCGCGGGCGTCCACGAAGCGGCGGGAGAAGTCCACGCCGTACTTGACGTCGGCGGAGCAGCCGCCCCACTTCCAGCCCTCCTCCTGGTCGTGGTAGCCCTGCTTCTCGCGGTCACAGCCACACTGAGTCAGGTTACCCTGGCTACAGGCCGCCGTCACCGCGTGGGCCACTCCGGCTGCGGTGATGGCATAAGTGAATGCCGCTTCTTTGCTTCCTATAAGGGGGGGGAGGGACGCAGAACATGGATCATTCATAATATCGACGCTGTCGGTTATGTCCAAAGCTTACTTTTCAGAAAATGTAAATAAAACTAAAATAGCCTGTGTTCCAATAGAGCCAGTGTAGTTATTATTTTGTCGCAAGCTTTGGTTAATACTTTTCATTGGTAACATAGAACTGCATTTTGTTGTGCAACTCTCATGACAAAGTAGGCTAGGGCAAATATGTAGAAACAAAGTTTCTGCCCAACAGCTACATAGTTTGTGTTTTATTTATTTAGTTTATTAAGTTTTTACTGCATTGTTGAGGAACCATTGCCAGACATTCCCATGGGAGCAATGTTTTGTCAAACATTACATGGAATGGTTTTGGAACTTGGTGGTTAACCACTTAAGCCCTATATACTTAGTTGTACGACAAATAGCGAACGTTGACATTTTTGGAAACGTTTTGATTGGAAGCTGTGAACATTTCTGAAACATTTTGAAAATGTTTTGCCTATATGGCTTAAATTAGGGACTATAGGTTGAAAGTGGTTAATAGAGATTGGAATGTACCTTGTTGGCTGCAGAACTTTTTTTAGATATAGATATACAGTAGGTGCCAGGTAGTCTCCTAAGCACTGACTCCTGTAATTTGTCCAGCTGCAAGTTTGACTTCATTTTTGGACTAGTGTGTTGTGGATTATTAATTTTTCATGTCCTTGTCTGATGGAGTTAGGTAATTGTAAGTGTTAACACCTGGGGAACCAAACAGTTACTACTCAGTCAAGAGGGAATGGCCAGTGGATTAGGCTCATGAGCTTCTGACAGGGCTTGTGAGCCTGTAGGTGTCCAACCCGACACAGGGATTTAAATGTATCAATGGTAGAGTATTGACAGCACTTCCAACCACTGCAGATGTGCTATTTTTATTGTGTTAACATACTCGTTCAAAAAGACTCTCAAAGAGCACTTAGGGGCGGCTGCAATTCGAAACTGGCCCTGCCCCCCTCTATTTTTCTATATTGTTCACGTTTTCCCTTTTTTCTAACTGTGCAGTTGATGATTATTTTTATTGTTTTGCATGGATGTGTATATTTGTATGTCTTTAAATGTTTTTGATGAATTGAAAATGAAGGACCCTGATGTCTTAGTGCATCTGTTTTGTATTGACCTGTACCTTCCTTGGACAGATTGGTTATAGCAACATTTTTATTCCGGATTGCAGTTTTTAAGGGGCGCTAGCTCCTCCTATACACAGGTTTAATGTTTGTCTTTAGTTCAATGTTTGTTTTGTAAACGCATTGACAATGAAGGGAAAAATTACGTCATAATGTGTAATTTATGTCATATTGTCTCTTTATTGTTAATGGTGTTTAATGTCACCATTACAATTTACATCACCTAATCAACATGAGTTAGACTTTAATATATTAGTGCCCCTCACTTCACAGGGGTGTGATTTTTAAATCCCATTGGTGCTATACTGCCACAATGGCAATTTTTGCTTCTTATAAAAATCTGCTGTGTTGAAATATAACATTGTGAAAGAAATGGAGAATTTAAAAGTAATCAAGCTTTCTAAATCAACATGAAGGGGAAAGTTTAGGGCTACTGGTCTGGGTTAGCCTGTGGAAAACCACAATGGAATCTTTGTAAAATACAAAAATATCAAGCTGACTTTAGGAGTTAAACAATTCAACAAGTCTTTAGCCATGTGTTTAGCCTATTGTGCATTGCTGGTAAATCTTGATCTTACCCAGCAGGCATTCCCTGTTTGCGGGCAAAGAGAGTCTATGGCAAGGATTTCTCAGAAGCTTAAGTCCAAGTGTGGAAGCACAAGTGACATCTACTGGTAGGCCAGATAAGCCTTGAGTGAATCCATACTGCCATTGATGGAAAGTAACTACGTGCATTTACTCTAGTAAATTATTTGAAAAGCAGTATTTTCATATTGTAATATTGCTACTCTTACTTTGAGTAAAAATAAAAACTAATTTTTGTACTTTCACTACTGCAGTAGTGTCTGACTGACTTTGCTTTAACAATCTTAACTTTGACGTCCCTATTTCAGGCAAAGATTTTGCACAATTCTTCACAATTGAAAGAATATATACCGGTAGTCAAAATAGCCGATCTACAAGCTCACAACGCTCACATTGTTGTGATACAAGTCCTTGTGAGCTTTTAGATCGGCTATAGATGATTTACAAGCTCACAACATGTTGCGATAAGTCCTTGTGAGCTTTTAGATTGGCTATTTATGAATAGCTGAAGTATAAAATCGGGTTTAAGTGGTACAGTCCATCATTACTGCAAGTGATACTTCTGTTGAATGCTGAAATAATGTGTGGCTGGACTTGACTGGGATGTTCCCCGTTGTGAGGTTCATGAGTCATGAGGCAGCGGTGGCCCAACGGTTTACGGTCTTGATATCGGAAGGTCGCTATTTCGTATCCCCGGACCAGCACGTTAAAATTACCACCGCTGAAGTGCCCTTGGACAAGGCATTGAACCCCTACCATGAAATGTTCTATCCCGATCAAGATACTGCTGGGCCTGCGATCTTCGCAACTGCCCCTGAGTATTATTAATGCATGGCGTCTCTGGTAGAGGCGATTGTGATGGCAGTCTTCCAACCTGACAAACTCACTCCCGAGAAACCGTTGGACCTGCGGTCCCCCAAGTCACCCCATCCCATCCATAAATCTTAACAAACTCTGAAGTCTTCTCTCAACAGACTAAATCTGCGGCCCATTCGGAAATATTGCGGAAATATTGTATAGTGAGCGTTTTTCAAGGCATCGGGCCCTCTGCTATGGCCAGACAGCCATCTCCCGGCAATATGATTTGTTTTGATTGTACAGTGCTGCATGCAGGGTTCCATTGTTGCCATCCAGCTGCTGTAGCTGACTTCAATTAGTGGTTAGAATGAAACCCTGGTCTTTCTCAATACTTAATGAGTTCACAGGCCCGGCAGGTCAATCAAGTGAAGCGGGTACACGGAGAGAGTCGAGGGGGGGGCAGGAGATTCATTTTTTTCCCATATTTTTTATGGGACACAAATAAGAACAGCCAACGACTGATCTTACATTGCCCATTATTGATCATCGATGCGTCAAGCAAGACAGATTGAGGTCACAGATTGAGACGTTAAGCACCACTGTGATTTTACATTGTTAGTGGCTCGTGTAGCAGTTATTAGATGAGATTGAAATGAGATTTACTGGTCTGGAATGTTACCCGCAATGCCAATGTCAAGCCTACTACATGGATGATACGTGTCTCTATTAGGCCTTCCACACACCGCGGGAGAACGAGATAAGTTTCTTCCGACAGAAAGGCATAAAGTTATCCAGCCGTCTGTCTCTGACTCCCGTCAAGGGGGAAGTGATTGTTCCCAGAGCAGCTGGATTAAACGCAGTTCCAAACCCACAGTGGACCGCAACAAAACATGTCAGCCTGACAGAAAGACACTTTATATAAGAGGTCCACGTTAGGAGCGAGCGGAAGGCTTCTGTGAAACAAACTTATCTGGCGAGGAGGAATGATGAGAGACGCGTATGTTTGGGGTGTATACAAATCGTCATCTTTGATTGACAGGCTCTCCACTGATGGCATTCTCAGATAGGCCTTCTGACATCTTTCGTTTTGAGGACAATTTTGCTTTTGCTTTTTCACGTTGAATTCTAAGCCAGGGTTGTCACAAATGAGAGGTGACAATGAAGCCACATGGAGCTGATAATTGATCTAAACGCTTTTAGGACACGGGCAACAAGGCTCCGAGTTTCAGCTGTTTGTGTCATACACGTTACACGTGTATGTAATTGTGGTTAACGCCAGTGGGAAGTAGAACTGCTGTGCTTTCAATGAAAGTTTTCAAACGGCAATTTTGTCAAGCCTAAGTTGAACTGTGCGCAGAAGTGAAGTTGAGAAGTAGGCTACCTTTGAGCAAACGTTGTAGAACAGTATGAGAACTTTTTTCAACAAAAATAAATAACAGCTCTACAAGCTCAGGTGTGACATGTTATGAGCTTGTTACTGATGTAAGGTTTCCACTGTCATCTTCAGCATTATCTCAAGTGAACTGATCAGTACTTTCTTCTCTGACTTTTCGGACAAACCCTTGGACAAAAAGTCCCACATCCATTTTTCATGAATTATATCCTAAGTAAACTGGGTGTTACCGCCCTATATCTTCAGCCGCTGGGCCGGATCTCTCAGAAAAGGTCAAGGCCAATCCAGTAACGGAAGGTGATTCATATGGATCTTCCTTTTGTTATTTAGTACTGTAGGTGCAAGGACTAAGGTTTTGACGCAAGGTGCATCTTCTCAAGTCATTCGTCCTAAAGTTGAACCTTAGAGCTCTGTAAGGTCGTAATCACTATGATTTTCATCAGTGAGTTTTACTTTAATGACAGCAATCATCTGCTAAGTCAAGTGTATTCAGGTGTAAATGTTCCCTTTGACAGTTGAATCGAGAATCAAAACTGTTCAAATAACTCCTCCCTCTAGACATACTTGCCAAATTACACCCCTTCTCTGTGTTTTTTGTTAAAGAAAATAAAAAGGAAAATATTATTTTTCTTTTGTTGCTGCTTTTTTGCTGACAACAGCCAGTGTCAAACTGACTGACCTACTCTCAGCTCTTGTCCAAAGACGGTCCTTTCTCCAAGGGCAGAGCAGTTCCACCGGCCGTAGCGGAACTGGTACTGGCACTCGTTGATGCCCAACTGGGCCCCTTCGCCGATGACGATGATGGCGTCAGGGCGACTCTGGCAGAGGGCTCTCTGACGGGGGGCCAGCCCCGGAATCTTGTTGCAAATTATGTTAGCCCCCAAAGCTACCACAGAGGAAAGCGCCCTATAGGCAGGGGGAGAGAGAGAGAGAGAGAGAGAGAGAGAGAGAGAGAGAGAGAACGGGAGAAACAAAGCAACATCAAAAGACGAGTTTAATTCACTGTCACACAACGAGAGACGGAAGAGAGTTCCGATTTAAAGAGTCGGGGCATCAGAAGTAGTATAAGTGACTGTCATGCAAAGCGAGACACAGAAAGAGACTGTTGTCTTGACTTTTGATAAGAGTCTATATACAATACTATCGGTATCGGGAACCAGGAGGAGAGACATGAGGAGATGGAGAGAACGGCAATTAAACTTGGAATGTGTACAACCTGATACGTCTCACAAAGGTTCCTTTAGAGTGAAATAGAGAGACAGTTTTGACATAAAGAGAAGGTAATCAGCATGGATTGAACTCTTGACTCATGGTCACCAAACACAAATCTTACCAATTAGAGCAGGAAACTACGGATTTTGTCCACCAGCTGCAGTGACGACCAGTGAATCTGAACATTCGCCAGCCGCTTTCAATCATTTACCATGTTCTCAGTTTTCAGAACCAGATCGTGTATTTGTATTGTATGTATTGACAGCTACTTGTTACCATTTGTACCCTATTTAGCACTGAGGACTATGACATTTAATTTACCAGGATTTGGCTGGCGAGTGGTGAGGTGCGTTGAATTCAACCACTGGACAAAAAAACCATGTCTTCAGTCGGAATTCAAAGCTGCATACTTTGCTATGGTAAAGAACAGTTATATCGTGACCTACACAGGACACTGTCCGTTCTTCATGACAATAGCCAGTCTGTAGATCTGAAAATGTAAAGACATTATGTGATCAAATAAACATAGGAGGAACAGGGGAGGGGAGCAAGACTTAAACCAGCCCAGACCACACAATGGGCGGACTAATCTAATTGACTTTAATAAAAACTTGAAAGAAAACAATAGTTATAGGATGTGGGTCCAACTCACTCCAAACCATCTCCTTGTGCCTCTCTGTCTCTCCCTCTGTTACAGAAAACATGGCCAACCACAGCTATTTTAGGGCCCAGGGCCTTGCCCTTGTTATTATGAATGAAATGCATGTATGGTGCAGCAATCATCCCCTCCAGAGAGGGTCTGGGTCTTTTAATGTCATAAGAAAGAGCTCATTACATAGGCCTGTTCCCGTATAAGACATAGCACGAAGGAGGCCAATGCAATAGGGACATTTTACTCGTTTCCATATGCCCTCCAATTATAACGCTTTTCTGACGAGGTGCGCTTGTGACAAAGCGGTTATGTTGTAATGCGCAAATCCGTAAGATCGGGTTATCTCATCAAATATACCCAAAATGCATGTAGCGTGTGGGCCTATAAGGGGAAATCATGATAATGAAATGCCATCTACTCAACTCAATGAATGACAATCAGCTGGGTTGAGCTGAAACCGAATTTCCCCATGCCGGAGCAAGTGGTCAATATTCTATTCTCCGTTTAACCAAGCTGTTTAATAATGATAATATACGAACTATAGGTTATGAACACTTTTTTTTTCAATAGGCCTGTGGGTTAGGAAAAAAGTAAAATTACAAATTAATCTATTATTAGACGGACAACATTAATTCCCAACACCCGATCAGGCCTGTCGCTTTCAAAAAAGATATTGAGAAAGCATGATTCCATGCCCCATATGCAACTACCCCGCAAAGGACAAAAAACACTCCTAATTGTGTGGACGGTTACGGGTCCATGTGGTTATTAGTGAGGCCTAGGCCCACTGCCAGAGGTCAATAATAGCCTATATAATAGGCTGCTATTAAATATCAGGATTGTACTGCAGCACCGTTCTGCAAGAGTAGCCTACCAACTAAATCAACCGCCAATTACGCACCAATTTACAGGTGCAATACTCGGTCACATCAACCTTTTGGCATAGCACTTGAATTCTCTAGTCTATACAGTAGCCTATATAGATCAATGGTAAATGTACTCTTACGAGTTTGTAACTGGCAGTGTACAAATATCAGAGTTGAGATAGGAGACCCAGACCCTGAAATGCTAAACTTTGAGAAACACTGGTAGGATGTATAATGGATCCACCTACAGGTAGCTACCGCTGGTGAGGATGAGGAAGATCTGCGGGTAGTACACGGACAGCAGCGCACTGCGAGACGAGACGATGAGCATGGCTGCACATTGAACACAGCGGACTGCTGCAACCAAAAAAAAAAAGACGAAATGTGAAGAAAATATATCCTTTTTCTTCTTTCTTTCTTTCTTTTTTTTTTCTTTTAGTCCGTGAGTATCACTCGTGAACGCAGTTTCTTGTTGAGAAGCAGCGTGGCGGTGGTCCTCTCTTCAGTCGCTGGAGCGTCGGTGCGTATCGGCAGCAGCTGCTCCGAGCGCCCCTGATGTCCATGTGCCGAGGAGTCGGGGAACGAGAGGCGTCATGTCCAGCCAGGCGGTCACGGCCGTGTGTGTGTGCATGTGTGCATGTGTGTGTGTGTGTGTGTGGGGGGGGGGGGGGGGGGGGGGCAACGTGCGCCGCCACCTGGGCTGATAGACGGGGGGAGGGAGGTAGGAACGGGGAGGTGATGTTGGGGGGGGGGGGGGGGGGGGGCCGGGGGGGTGCTGGTTCCGGATGTCAGTCAGGGATGTGCGGCTCTCATCTCCCAAAAAAGAGAGCGTTCTGTCATTGGCTGGGCCGGTGGTGGGAGACAAGTGTGGGATCACAGTCTGCCCAACCCCCGGGATGGGACTGGTCACTGGTGCATGGATGGATGAGTCTGCACCCCCCCCCCACACCCCTCCCTCCCCCAGCACGCGCGCACACACACACACATCCTCAAACTCCATCCCCACCCCGAACCTATACAACTAACTCCAACCTTGCATGCTCTTTGCTCTCTCTCTCTCTCTCTCTCTCTCTCTCACTCACTCACACACACACACACACACACACACACACCCTCACACGAGGTGACCTGGTTGACCCCAAGTCCACCAGCGTGCTGTCCCCTCTGTTGATGTAAATAAAGGTATTATACATATAGGCTACATTTAACTATTATATATTACAGTAATACATGCATTTCATTAATTGCATTACATTAATAATGCTCATCAGATAAATCACATGTTATACATACATTGTATTTCTCAGCTGTAGCCTACTAATTGTTGCTATAGAGTGCTTGTTAGGTAACAGGTGTCTCTGTCTCCATCTCTTCTGCACCCCATTCGGATGCTAATACAACTATTGAATCAGACTATTCATTGGTCTAAGTAGCATTTGATCTCTGTTGTGTTGAGGAAAGCTTGGAGGCGCATATGAGCTCCTAGTATAGGTGTGTTTGTCTGAGCACATGTTTGTAGCACGGAATGTGATGATTTGATACAAGTGTGTGTGTTTTTTTTAAACTTGCAACGCGGTCATCCGACCAAGACTAAGCTTGAACCTTGAACCAGTACGTAGACTCTACTGGTTCAAGGTTCAAGCTTAGTCTTGGTCGGACGACCGCGTTGCAAGTAAAAAAAAACAAACACACTCTCCGTCTACTGAGTAGACGGAGATGCGTAAAGATCTCAGATGCACTGTAAGTGTAAGTGAAAAGACCCTTTTGAATCTGCACTGCGGAATTTATTTGAATGAAAACGTAATAAAAGGTTATTTTTAACAGATCTATGTGGTAGAGTATGTTAATTCAATTGTAACTAATACACACCTGTACATAGTGGTGGGAGGTGCATGGTCTCCCTACTAGGCTACTCTCAAGGAAGAGGAAGAACATCCGCACCAGTTTGTATAGATTTGAGACTTACTTTATTTGAAGGCAACAAAAAAGGCACTGAGATGTGCACACAATCTTCTCTGTGAACTCCCTACTACTCTTGGATTGATAAATGTCCACCCTGGTGTTGCGTATAGTATAGGACCTATGGGACATACTGTACTGGTTGATATGAATATAGAGCATAGCAGTGGCGGCAATTTTGTGGTGCCACAGATAGAAACCTAATTCATTTCTCCCATGGAGATTTCCAAAAATATTTTGGAAAACAAAAAAGAAATGGTATTTATTAAATATATAGTAGCCTATATAATATAAATACATATTCAAATAGGCTATATGTTTTGACAATCAAATGTTTCATGATTCACCAGGAGCCTGGATGGCTTGGTTTCATGTCCTACAATACTGCCTGAATCTGATAAGCCCAGTATCTCCCCATTATTATGTTTCGGCTTTGGTGTCCCGTGCGGGAGAGGAGACCAAGGTTCGAATCCCGGTTGTGGACGGCAACTTTAAACACTTCATCTCGCCAATTATAAAATGTGTGCACTCTGGGGAATGAACATTAAGTAGATGGATCTCTCTCTCTCTCTCTCTCTCTCTCTCTCTCTCTATTCTGTAGAGACACACCTTCAGCAGTACGCCCTCATGTGGTTGCAGAGAGGAACATCTCCATCATCACAACTGTGAGTGACTATATTTCTGCGGTGTGCAGTGCAGCATTGTTGTTGGCTGCAGAGCAGACACTTTATCAAGTTCTGTCACATGACACAACCCTGACAGCATAGTTGTAAGCATATGTTGCGTCTCGCAAGACATCTTTTGAAGTCACCCGTCGTCGTAACCTCGTGGGAATACAAACATCCAGCGAGTTGCAAAAAGGCTGCGAACACTTGTTAAGGCGAGACCACGACAGGAAATATTTACTGTCCCCCAACCCCCCCCTTTTAAACATGTTCCCTGCAAATAGTCTCTTTGCTGTGGAATTTCAGAGCGAGTCAAGCGCTACAAGGGGTGGGAGCTGCAAGCCTGTTGTGATTTCATAGAGTCTTCAAAGGGATGAGGACTTTTATAGGTCTGCTCAGTGACCAGGGGATGTGAGGGCAAAGTCCAATGTCTCTTTGGTTGACATTGTTGACATTTTAGAGAAGATTGAGATCGGGGAGGGGGAGCACTGTCTCTACACAGTGTTAATTTATCCTTTTGTAACTCTGAGTGTCTACGAATGTAGCCGGCGTGTGAGTGATTTTCAACCAGTGGTCCTTGAGGGGGTCCGCGGTGGTCCCTGAGGGGGTCCGAGGTGGTCCCTGAGGGGGTCCGAGGTGGTCCCTGAGAGGGTCCGAGGTGGTCCCCAGCTAAATGATGGAGAGTTGCTAACCAAATGGACACGTATTTGATCTTTAGCGTAAAATGAAACCAAATAGCATTTGGTTAAATATTATTCTCTTATGAGTTAAATTATTGTTATACATCTGCATTAATGAATTCACAAGAAGTCTCCACAATTAGAGAATGTAGAATAATTGTTATTTTGATCAAAGTTTGCCTATTGACAATCATTGTCTCTCCCCCTATGGTACAGTACTACATCAATTCTTGGGTGACTGGGTCTGAGAGGCTAAACCTCATCAAATGGTGGTCCGTGGCTCAAATGCCGAATAAATAATGGACCTTGGTATGAAATGGGTTGAGGACCATTGGTGTAGTGGTTAGAGAGCCCATTCCATAAATGGTGTGATCAACTGAAGTCACATGTCCTCTGATGGCCTCATGGAACGCTTCATTGTGTTCACAACACCACTTTGACTTGTTTTGCTTGAACTGTTCACCAAATGACCACCCCAAAAAGAGGTTCTGTTGATGCTCACCACCAGTACACTTTTGACAGGCTCGCATTGTTCCGGACCGGGGAAGACAAATATACTTCAGTTCTCTCGCTCTTCTATCAGATTGGATCGGTCCCGGCTCCGATTGAGTGTAACCATACCCTCGGTGGTCGGATCTGTGTGTGTGGAGCGGCTGGGTTGGATTGTCCGGGTCCAAGATGATAGTGGATGGCTCCAGTACGCCCCCCCCCCCCCCTGTCAGAATAACTCAAAAGAGGACACTATATATTCTCTATCTAGCGTATATATGACTGGCCAGTCATATATACGCTAGATAGAGAGGCCACTGGTCTCATAGATAATGTTGCTGGCGCAAGATCCACACTATAGGCCGAGACACTCCAGACAGAGAATTAGGGATCATGGTGTGTGTCTTTCCATTATCTCTGCCTGTCTCTCTTTGTCTGTCTGTCTCTATTTGTCTGTCCGTGTATTCTGTCCGTCTCTGTCTCTGTCTCTGTACCCCAATCTATGTATCTATGTATACAGCCTCTGCTTGTCTCCCTCTTCTTTTCTATCCATCTGTCTCTGCCCCCCCCCCCCCCCTTCTCTCTCTCTCTCCCTGTCAAATAATCCTACCCCTGACCACCAGTTCCAAAGCCAAGATAGCACTTAAGGCAGTGTGTACTCAGTGTCTGGGCATGTAACACCGCCGTATCTGTTTCTCCTCATATTTTGCGTGCAGCAGAAGATGAGGCTGGAGAGAGACAGAGCGCCGGGGGGGGGAGGCATCTTAAGTTCGGTATCCCACTGGAATTCCTCTTGTACACTTCAATGATACGTCAGGCCAGCGATGGCAACAACTACAACCCCCCCCCCCCCCCCCCCCCAACACACACACACACACACACACACACACACACACACACACACACACACACACACACACCGTACATCTTTTTCATGTTTTATACTTCATACGCCAGTGTCGTAATCCGAAAATAGGTGATTTACAATCTCACAATGGCATTTGCTGATGTGACACGATGGGCTCTTATAGATCAGCTTTCGGAGCACGACACAGTCGTACGTCGGCTGATTGTAAATTGTCCATGACTCCTGTTTGCGTTTTGCCGCTGAAATAAAATATGATAGGATAAGAAGGTACTGTCATACAGTATGATGGTGAGGCTATATTATTATGTCATGCTATAGCTTTATGACACAACGGGATCACACAGAGAGGCAGTGGTGGAGAGAATGGTGGTGAAACAAGGAAAGTATTAGAGTGGTGCGGCTGCAAGCTGGATATGAGCCCTATAAAGTCTACATTAATAATCCTTTTCCAAGAACCGGTCCTTGTGGATCTTGTGACATTCTTTCTTCGGGCCCAGAAGGACCAGGGTGGTTGCCTAGAGGACGGTGCACACCGAACAAAACAATGAAAATAGAGTCATTCATCATAAGTAGGCTAACCGGCAAGACATGAAGAACAGCTTGATAATGTATGCATACTGTAGGCGTATTATAAGACAATGGGTCCCTGGGCACGGCCTTGTAAAAGGCCTCCCCACACTGACATACTGTAGGCGTATTATAAGACAATGGGCCCCTGGGCACGGCCTTGTAAAAGGCCTCCCCACACTGACGTGCAGCCGACAGCACAATAACTACACTTACCTGCACGCCAACTCAATCAACAGCGCACATACAATAAAGCATATTAACTAATGCCTAATATATGCTCTGTCATTGCCATAGCACTTGCCCTATTTTTAGAGCATCTGCTAAATGCCTAAATTGTAAATTGTCATACGATGGTGTCACACATTGAAAATAGCAGATATACAAGCATATTACAATGCTTTGTGCATGCAACAGGTTGTGAGCTTGCAGATCAGCTATTTACATCCCAATTTGACGCCTTCATATGACCAAGTATAAATCAGGCCTAAGTTAGAGTGGAGTGAGTCCGTGCACCCTCAGAGTTCCTGGAGTGGGTTCCAAATGGACCCTTACAGGTCTGTAACTCTTGAGAGTGAACAAATGGAATGGGTCCATTTGGTTCCATTTTTGGTACACTCTCCGAGTTAAACCTCCTACCCATGGAGGAGATTTTGACCAAAAACACATAAAGCTGAAGTACGGTGCATGGATACTGTATCACCTAAATATAATTTCCCCATGTGGTCTACTCTAAATAAGTCCCTGGACTGCCAATGTTTTTATTGATTAGCTTATATTTTGTTATTGATTAGAATAAAAGGTTTTATGGTCACGATTCAAATTCAAATTAAAATAATTGATATTTTTTGTAATCTCTTTTTGTGGCACCAGAAAACCACAGCCACTGCTATGCACTGAACTATGCACTAAACACTAAATGGTATTCTTTGTTTCTCGAGTCATTCATTAAAAGTGAATGTACAGGATATTCCTTCAGTTTTCAGTCAAATGAACGTTTCAAATTAACATGAAATGACAAGACATTTTAATTTAATGTAATAACCCCTGCAACTCACGCAGAGGCATTGGCTTAGGGGGGCCTCTGGCTCTGAGCTCTTGGGACTAGTTGGCCTGTTCGTTAATCCACCCCAGAATGCATGGTATAAGATCATGTCAGCACACTTAACCTCATTACCGTTCCACGTATGTATTGTCTATTCTGGTTTGGTTTGTTAGTTTAACACAATTTCTGTTTTATTCGAGGACACACAGCAGAGAAGCATGCACGTTGGACGGCAGCCGTAACCTCAAGTCCCTCGTCCAGACAATGGAGGGTTCAAGGGTAAGATCTGGAGAAGTCATTCTCAACTTGTTTTAATTTGAAGGACAAGGACCCCCAGTTGAATATGCACACGAAGACCCCCCATTTGGAATGATTTATTTGTTTATTAATCTCTGGGACCCCAATCGTCAGGGTTAAATTTAACACACATTGTACCCATGGAACCACATGGACCCATAATTATAGATAAAATAAATAAAAGATCCTGGTCCGATCCCCGGCTCCTCCTAACTACGTGTCGAAGTGTCCTTGAGAAAGACACTCTAACTGCACCCGATGAGCTGGTTGGAGCCGTGCATTCTCCACCATCTGTGTGTGAATGAATGGGTGAATGTGAAATACATTGTAAAGCGCTTTGGAGAAAAGCGATATACAAATGCAGCCTTGTGCTGTTCCTGTAATGGCATTCAGGCAAGTCAAGGCCTATCAGGCTATACTGTACTGTATGTTGGCTTTCATGCTCCACCACAATGTCAGAAGTGTCGTTTGGCCACATATTATGGCAAGACATATAATAACACATAATTAGTTTACACATAACATAACATGTATCTATTCTACAGTATCTTCTATCTATCTATAAATGCACAAGTCTCTGTGTGTACGTATGTATGTATGTATGTATGTATGTATGTATTTGGTTAAAATGAGTTTGCTCTGGTGCACTGGCCTAAAAGTGGGTCCTTAAAAACTGCTAAAACTTCTGAAATGTATGTATGTAGGTATGTATGTGTGTATGTATTTTAAAAGACTATGTATTTGGTGAGCCTTTTTTTTTTTCCATACATACATACGTCTAGTAGATAGAATATCCTAGGTCTGGGGTTATCGGGTCCATAGAGGAAGTCGCGTTGTTTGGAGGTGATGTAGTTTTGGTGATAAAGTGTTGTAATGATTTGTCTGAGTTTGATCTGAGTCTGTGGTTGTATGCTGGCTGCTATGTGAGTGTAGTATCTTGTGTTGGATAGTTGTCTGTTGGCTTCATATGTGTATTGGAAATTATCTAAAATTACTATTTTTGAACCTTTATCAGCTGGTTTAATAACTATTCGGGTGTTGTTCCGCAGTGTTGTGATGCTGTTCCGTTCGTCTGTGGTCAGGTTGTCAGGTCTGTCTGGTGATGGGTGGTACTGATTAAGTGTATGGTTATCTAGCTGTATGTATGTATGTATTTGGTTAGAATGGGTAGGGTTTAAAAAAAGGCAAGAGTTTGCTCTGGTGCACTGGCCTAAAAGTGGGTCCTTAAAAACTGCTAAAACTTCTGAAATTTATGTACAGTATGTAGGTATGTATGTGTGTATGTATTTTAAAAGGGGGGGGCTTTTTTGTAAAAATCCCTGCCCGCAATACCTTCATATATTTAAAATGAGTCCAAAATAGGGTTACCAGTGAAGGGCCAACTGCCTATTCACTGGGGACTATGCAAGGCAGAGGCGTCCACCCCCCTGGGTCCAAGTTTAAGCTAGACCGCATACCTAAACCTAATACCTGTATGTATGTATGTATGTATGTATGTATGTATGTATGTATGTATGTATGTATGTATGTATTTGGTTAGAATGGGTAGGGTTTAAAAAAAGGCAAGAATTTGCTCTGGTGCACTGGCCTAAAAGTGGGTCCTTAAAAACTGCTAAAACGTCTGAAATGTATGCATGTAGGTATGTATGTGTGTGTGTATTTTAAAAGGGGGGGCCTTTTTGGTAAAAATCCCTGCCCGCAATACCTTCATATATTTAAAATGAGTCCAAAATAGGGTTACCAGTGAATGGCCAACTGCCTATTCACTGGGGACTATGCAAGGCAGAGGCGTCCACCCCCCTGAGTCCAAGTTTAAGCTAGACCACATACCTAAACCATACTCTAAAACCCAATGGTAAAATGGATATAAAAAAAGGGGGACATTAATAAAACAACCTAAAACCAAACAGGAGTAAAAGTTCACAGCAAGGCCTGGATACCATTTATTTATTTTACATAAAAATGAACAGGAAGGGGATAAAAATCAACTTCTTTCATTAAGACCAGTGGGTGTTACAGTTTGTAATTTTTTTATCCATCTGTGTTCCATGAGTTTCCGCTGTCCACTGGTCCAACGGACTCCACATTCCAGACCTGAAATGATGAGGTTAGCGATGTATGTATGTATGTATGTATGTATGTATGTATGTATGTATGTATGTATGTATGTATGTATACGTACACTCCATAGGCCTAAACGAATTAAGGAACACAGAGAGACGGATACAGAAATCTCCCCATATGTCTGTCTGTCTGTGTCCCCATTAAGGGACACAGACAGATGGGTGGAACGGGTACTCTGACACGGGTACAAGTTGTACAACGGGTATAGCATAGCTGGGTGGGGCATGCATGGATCTCCAACTTCCATCATTAGACTCGGTGCACTACAGCCGGGCACTGGTCTATAGCTATAACTGCACCAAGTCTCTGTGTGTACGTACGTACGTACATCACGTGTCAATGTGTATACGTCTGTAATCCACGTAAGTCCATAGGAGTTGAGTCCACAGGATACACCGTTGTCCAGAACCAGCAAGCCTCTGCCCGGGCTCTGGCCCTGATCACCCCTATATCTCCATATATGGAGCTGGCCTGTTCTGACATCACAATGATGTTCTGACATCTGCATAGACTCCATATTTGGGCATGCCTGACAAAGAACTACATATATACTGTAGGCATAAAAGGGACACAGACATAATAACTGGTGAGTGGGTGGGGCATTCATTTCCAACTTGCATCGTTCCAAGTAGGCCAGTGCCCAACGGATATGTGTAAATTGGGGAGAGGTTGGAATCCCTCATGCTACAATGCATGAGGGCTCTTCAGTGTTGTTGCCTGGTTGGGGAGATGAATATTGCCCTGTGTGTCCCTCACTACGGCGATGGGATTATGGAGTTTGTGAGATGAAAAGCGAAGCTTGCGCCCTCGGGGTTGGACATGCGAGAGAGTGTTTATGACGCAGCCAAGCGCGACTACTTTGTAATCAAATCTAATTTACACCGTTCAGGGCATCCATGCAGTCCTGCGAGCTGACAGGAGGAAATTGATTCCATGTTTGGTGGGGGTTGCAAGGGTGGGGGATGGAGAGGGGGCAACGCAAAATCCACTCTTGAGCAATTATTGTCCTCCCAGCATCTTGAACCTTTTTGAGAGCAGATGAAGCGAGAGTAAAGAAACAAGAACAAAATAAAACCCAGCATATTTGCAACAATGTAGTGCACATAAACGTCACCGAGAATTATCCCTTTCATGTAAACAGGATTTATGTTTTTGGTGTTGAGATACGGTTTTGGAGTCGTAAACACGTTGCAGATGTAGGGACAACAGATGCATATGGTGTCCCCAGACATGGCAGCTGAAAAGAAGAAGTCCATGAGAAGTTAACGAAGCAAGAATTGCTGTTTTCATTTGCGTGCGAGTAAGTCTTCGGTTGTTTTAAGTTGCAGAATCATTAGCGCATGTAGCCTAGGCCTACATGTTTTCAAGGCAACTGCAGAAAATGCCTTTGAACCGGAGTGGGTTCTGGTTTGCCAAAAGCAATCAATCAATTACTCAAGTGTCTTAGATTATAAAGGATGATGATTGTTTCTTTTGTTCCGGAATCTGAAGTACATCAACTAACCACAGGTTGCTTAGTTGTTCTTCTTTATTTTTATTTCATGTTATTTATTATTCTTTTTATATTTTTCTCCTAGCATTTGGTATTTTGATTTTCCTTTCTTTCTTTTTTTTCTTTTTTTTTTGTTGTTGTTGCAGATGTGTGTCCCAAAGAGCCTTCATTTGTCCATTTTGGGACAGACATCTTCACACAAATGTCATTCCATAGATATCTATATGGTTTGTAAAACCATTAGCATTCTGTTAAACAGGGACTTGAGTCACCCTTTTTGTGAAACAACCATGATTCCTTCTTGTAACAGCAAATGTCTTTTTTTAGGTGGAGTTCTTGCACACACAATTGAACACAACTCCTGTCTTTTCCTGAAGAGGGCGCCAGAGTACCAGAGGTCAGTGTTTGATGGAAGAGGCCTTTTCAGTTACTGACTTGAACCCATACATTTTTATTTTCCAACATTGTACCTGATATGGTAAAACAGCTGTAACATATTTGACCAGAACAGGCAAGGGTGCAGCATTTAAATACAACAGACCTGTGTTCAGCATTCTCTCTGTCACAACTAAGTTCACCTCCTCCTCGGGGACCGGGGATCGCTTCCCACCAATTCCAAAGAATGTTTGTTGGTCACCTAGGCTGCCAAGCCAGCCTGACGGCGTGCCGCAGGTTCGACTCCCGATCCCGACAGCCTTTGCCGCGTGTCTTCTCCCCATTTCCTGTCAGTCTACTTTCAACCTATCAGAAAAAAGCCCCAAAAAAAGAAAAAGCCAAAACAAATATCTTTAAAGAAAATCCTCGGGGGTGTTTGTTCCTGAGAGGAACTAAGAATTCACCCTTCATTGACTGTTATGATCAAATAGATAAGCTGTGGTTGTCAGGTGGCAGCCCAGTAATTTACTTTGTCATCCCCACAGCACCCCTGAATTACATTGATACTTTATTTCACCTTACATTTATGAGTAAGATTTGAGAGAATATCCGTTTCCCTTAGGACAAATTTAGAATAACTTCATACTACTTAACCACTTGAACCTCAGCACTCCTATTCTTGGTGCAAGGAACGCACCAAGGAGACCAACTCAGGTCAGTATAGGCTATTATATAAGTGGTTAAACTGAAGTGAAATTGATATATTCCAAATATCAAAGCATTCTGCGGCACCACTGGACTTGCATCACGGCAACCACTTTGCAAAACTGAAATACCCCTTAACTCTTAATTGAGTTTAAAAGTATTGTCAAATAATAGTTTCTGGCCTGGATTTTCTTTGTGTAAAGTCAGTTCCATTTGGCATCCTCAAGAGGGCTCCTCAGTTCCATGTTTCAACGTGCCGGAGGTCACTCTACTGAGTCTACTCTGTCTACTGGTGACATGCTGTCAAACCCCCACATTAAGGATCCCCCTCGGCACCCTTTCCTGGTTCCGCCATCTTGGTTCCTACCCAGGGGTCATCGCCATGTTGGCTTGTGTTGGACATTTTGGTCAACATTCCATTTTTGCCACGGACATACAAAGTGAGTGCACAATAATATGACCAGAAACACATAAATAGATAGCCCTGAATGACCATAACAGGTCTGTAGTTGTACCTGTCCATTTGAACACTCTCAGAGTTAAGGGGGTCTTTGCAAATAAAACATTTGAAAACCAGTACTAGTGGACTGCTAATGTGCCATATTGTCATAATAAATAATTATCATACTTATTCTGAAGAAAACCTGGAGACTTGACATTCAGTAATCAAAATGAGAACATTATAATGTTGTGTAAAACAGAAAATCTCAAATTTGCCACGGACACAATTTGTGTCTGTGTACGAACATGTTGGTGACCCCTGTCTCTAATAAGGTTTATCGTCATAGATGCCTAATGTATATTTAATCTCTGAATTGATGCTCCTCTATAGCGTAGGGAATTAGAACATTGCCTTCTTGTGAATCTTAAACCATTAAAAAAAATACAGTTCTTTAGCTGTTTAGTTTCAACACAATTCTCAAATGTTTTTTTATAGGAATTGTGCTTAGTGCACATAATATAAATAGAAGAAGACATTGCTTCTACAATGAACATACCGTGTGAAGGTATACTCGAACTTGTTATAACTGATCAATCAGTAATCAATGAATGCTGCAGTGATTCTAGTAGCTTTGCTTCACTACCATTAAAGTATACAGAGCCTTTTATTGCATCCATTAATTAAGTGGATTTATTAAGTAATGAATTATGCTGCAAAAAAGAAACGTACCAGTGGTAAAGTGCTCATGGTGCTCACTGCTTAGTAATTAAATCATTTTCTTGAAATAATCTGAATTTATCATCCAAAGCTATATACAATAGTTTTAATATATATATAAATTCTTACAATGATCAAATGTAATATTTCAAATATTTCAAATATGCAACTACATATTCATGTATTTATTTATGTATATCAATTCTGTCGCGCAGACACTTCATATGTCCAAGGTTCACATTTTTACTTACTTTCTACATGGGTAACTGGCAGCCCGGGCCCACATGCGGCCCCCACCTTCAGGGGCCGCAACCCTCAGGTTAAAGGAGAATTCCATGCTAGAAGGCTTTCTTACCTTTATTTGTAGTTGTTACGTCCCCACTAAAAAGGTCCAGGTGTTATTTCGTACAAAAGTGCATTATTGGCTATTTCCCCTAATATAAGCCCTCACTGGGGGTTGGATTTTTGTGCTAATTCGCTAATTTCCATCGAAATAAGTAGTAAAGTGTGCCGCTTGGGATACTATTTACATTATGAAGAGAGGACAAAAAAAAACTATTTTTGAGCGATGGAAATAAGCGAATTAGCACAATGCCCCATTCAATTCAATGCAATGCAATTCAATTCAATTCATTGAGGGCTTATGGTAGGGGTAATAGCCAATAATGCGCTTTTGCACAAAATAACACCTGGACCTCTTTGGTGGGGACGTAACAACTACAAATATAGGTAAGAAAGCCTTTTAGCATGGAAAAACTGTTTAGTTATTGATTTGCAAACATGACTTGCTTTAATTACTTCAGTCTATATTAGTAGCTTAATGAGTAGTATTAAAATGTTATTGTCTTCTTTTTTAATATCCAATGTATTTGTATTTAGTTCATAAAGTTAACATAACTATAGGGTAATTAAAGGCATTTGAAATTAAATGAAAATGTAACTTTTCAGGATTCCAATTAAAAAATAGCAAAACTATTTTTGCCACGACAGTAATATGCAATGTGGCCCTCTGGAGTGAGTGTGGAAATATAGTGGCCCTCTCCATCGTCACACTATTTTCACTATTAAAAACAAAATCACTAATAGTGATCCCCGGAATATTATCACAATATTATCAAGGTTTTTTCTTTTGTCAGAAATATATTAAATTTTGTCCATATATTGCACAGCCCTACTCTGGTCTTTCTGCTTTAAACTAGACAAGGAGGGATTGCCCCAGCATTGCATGCTTACCACAACATATTTTAAGACAACACAACACATTTCTTAACAACTCTTTTAAGGAAGATAATTTTCTGTGTACTATACTTTACTACACAAAGGCTAATCTGGCAGTAGTTTGTTCAATCATGTATGACTCTGTATAGTCTGTTTTTAATTGAAGACGTTTTCATCTGAAACATTGAATCGGTGTGTCTCTCTCTCTCTGTTTAACCACACACAAACACACACACACACACACACACACACGCACACACACACACACACACACACACACACACACACACACACACACACACACACACACACACACGCACACACACACACACACACACACACACGCACACACACACGCACACACGCACACATTGTATACAGTTGCACTTGCACAAACACCACACAAGGAGCAATCACAACTGCTTAACCAGTTTTAGCAAGCTCTAATAGTGCCAAACCACGGAGAACGAGAGAGAGAGAGAGAGAGAGAGAGAGAGAGAGATAGACAGAGTTAGTTTGTGCAGTCGTCGCCTCAATGGTGGACAAAGAACTCAAGCAAAGTACTTCAGTCAAATGTTACTCCACTACTGCAGTGAAAGTTGCTCTGCGTCTGCGAAATGTGAAGCCTACTTGTGTTAAAGTACAGTAGTATAAAAATACTTTACTTAAGTATTCTAAAGTACTCATGTACTCAAAAGTACAAATTACAAGGTACTCTTAAGGTTTTCTTTCAAGCAGATGTACTTCATTTCTGTCGACCTGAGCGAACGAGCGAACGAGGGAGAGGGCGAGAGACAGTTGGTTTGTGCAGTCGGACTGGTCACATCGGGTTAGTGCTGACCTGGCTGATTGAGTTTGCTCACAATCACACGGGTCAGCTCTGGGGTCGAGTGCACGGATCATTTGGTTTAATGGCCGTTTCCTGCCGTCTCAAATGTACACGTTGCCACATGCCTGGGAAAGGACGGGATCGCTAGTGTACAGTGGGTACAGTAGGCCTATACACTGTACCATCCAACAGTGTTCATTTAACCCTGAGATCAGTGCTTCTCAGGCTTTTTTTGTTTTTGTTTGTTTTTTATCTTAAGGAGCATACAAATGGACCCTTACGGATACATTTGAAATCGGAAACCCCCCTCAAGGAAACCTTAGGGGGTACACTTGAGAACCACTGCTCTGAGAGTGCACATAATGGAAATGAACCCGATTTTACTGTGTATGCCACACCGTGAAACACAGAGTATTCCTTTCACACTAAAGAATGGACCCCGACAGGTCCATATGGTTTATGGTACCAACTAGACCCACAAGGGTCCATTTTGTTTCATTTGTACACTCAGACATTGTACTGTGTGTATATGCTACAGTGAAACCCTGTGTGTTCATTTAACTTTGATGTGTGTGTGTGTGTGTGTGTGTGTGTGTGTGTGTGTGTGTGTGTGTGTGTGTGTGTGTGTGTGTGTGTGTGTGTGTGTGTGTGTGTGTGTGTGTGTGTGTGTGTGTGTGTGCGTGCGTGTGTGTGTGTGTGTAACGTCACTAACATACGTGCTACTTAGTGAGTAATGAAGCAGTGTGGTAATGTGGTGTGCACTTTGATGCTGGATGGTAATCAGGCGTGTTTACGTAGTGTTACGTCCTTTCTAGTGTACTAACATAGTATACATTCACGTGATTTACAGCCCCCCCCCCCCCCCCCCCCCCCCCGGGGGCGTACATGAAGACAAAGTGTGTGTGGGGCAATGGGTGGTGGGGGGGGGGGGGGGTCGCCAATCCTGCTCAAAGAGACATGCTGATAAGGGGGGAAAAAAGTGAGAGAAAATAGAAAAAGACAGCAAGAGTGAAAAGAGAGAGAGAGAGAGAGAGAGAGAGAGAGAGAGAGAGAGAGAGAGAGAGAGAGAGAGACAGAGAGAGAGAGAGAGAGAGAGAGAGAGAGGCTGGAGAGGGAGAGAGAGAGAGAGAGAGAGAGAGAGAGAGAGAGAGAGAGAGAGAGAGAGACAGAGAGAGAGAGAGAGAGAGAGAGAGAGAGGCTGGAGAGAGAGAGAGTGAGAAAAGAGAGAGAGAGAGAGAGAGAGAGAGGCTGGAGAGGGAAGTGATCTAGTATTTTTGTGTCCCCATGCAGCACCCTGTTGGGACGACAGATGTGCAGATGATGTCATGTAGAAAGGGGATAGGCCGGGAGGGTGGAGCGAGCTTCGCGCGGGAGGACAGAGGACAGGCGGAGCTCTGATCAGAGAGAGAGAGAGAGAGAGAGAGAGAGAAGGGCAGGATAGAGGACAGACCCCCTCCCCCCCGCCTATCGTTTCATTGCCCTGCAGTTCCACTGTTCAGTTTTGACAAAGCAGCATGTCTGTGTTTCTAAAACGCTGTAAGACTTTAAAAAGGAGTTACCGGCGGTAACACAGCTCCTGGGTTTGTCTCTTTTTTTTTCTTTTACTGTCATCTGCTTATGAACCACAGGCACAGATTATTGCCAGGGACGCATGGCTGGAGGAAGTCGACCGTGCTGCTCCTTTGGACGCAGTTACGTGTGCAGTAGCAACAAATGTGCTGAACCGGTGTTTTTTTGTTCCTATGCAGTGCCTCTTACAAAGCGCAGGCTCTCCAAACCACACAGGCCATTGGAGCTATAATTTGCTTAGCGCAGTCATTGCTGAAGTTTACCCTCCCCACGTTCCCTGACCAAGCTACAGCATAAGAACCCAATTGTTCTCATGGTCCACTGGTGACAATGAGTGTTTGTGGTCATGCGGAGAGAAAGCAAAGTAGGAGAGGGAGACGGATTGAGCAGGGGAAAGTAGAGCCATGCTGCACAGTAATTGCACTGTGCACTGCTAAACATAGCGCCAGGGCCATGCTCGGGCCCTCGGGGGTCAGGGTGAGCAGCGGCACTCGAGGCCGCACCGAAGGGGTCACGCTAAGGACGCCATTCTTCCAAAAGATCCTCAATTAGCTCCCGTGTGCTGTACTTTTAGCCACTTGAGCCCACTCAAGGAGGACCAGGACCCCTGTGGGTTCCCGGCACCCCATTTTGAGAACCACTGCTTTTAGCATCCCCAAATCATTTTAACACAGACAAACTTTCTCTTGCTTGCATTTCATCGTTTGAGTTTCCCAGTGTTCTCTGCACTCTCTCTCTCTGTCGACTTTCGGCTCTGCCCTTTCAGGCCAGTTGTGCAGGCAAGGCAGAGGGGAGAAATGTAATGAATTAGAATTAGGCAGTCGGATGTTGCCTAATGGGAGTATTGCACAAACACAGCCATTCCTGGCATTGTTTGTGTTGGTATTGAGACTGAGGGGGTTTGTGCCTTTTTCGGTCAGTGCAGGAAGGCAGTTACTAACTACTAAGTGAGGCAACCTGGGAATCTGTCCAAACCAACAAAGGATGGAAGGACATCTTCTGCCGCTACATTTCCCCCTACAGTGTATGCACATCTTCTGCCCCTACATTTCCCCCTACAGTGTATGCACAGTGCAATTACATTTATACCATCTTCTGCCCCTACATTTCCCCCTACAGTGTATGCACAGTGCATCTTCTGCCCCTACATTTCCCCCTACAGTGTATGCACAGTGCATCTTCTGCCCCTACATTTCCCCCTACAGTGTATGCACAGTGCATCTTCTGCCCCTACATTTCCACCTACAGTGTATGCACAGTGCATCTTCTGCCCCTACATTTCCACCTACAGTGTATGCACAGTGCATCTTCTGCCCCTACATTTCCACCTACAGTGTATGCACATCTTCTGCCCCTACATTTCCCTCTACAGTGTTTCTGCCCCTACATTTCCACCTACAGTGTATGCACAGTGCAATTACATTTATACCGAGTATTTCTTCAGTAACAGGTGTATCTCCGTCTCTCCAGCCCTTTACAAAACAGAAAATACATTTCCAGGTCAGGGCTCCAATCAGGAGACTGCATTACCCATACTGGATAGACAAGAGAAATTGGAAGTAATAAGCCAAAGAATAGAATGAGAAAATTGGAACTCAAAAGATATAATTATGATACTATAATTGAAGCTTTGTGTAGATCTCAGGGGGGGGGGGGGGGGGGGGCTGCTGATACGAATACTATAGCAATAATTACTGACAGAATATAGATTTTTTTTATAGAAATTTATAGAAATTTCTAGTTTATAAAAACAATATCACTTACACCTCCTTTAACTCCGAGTCCATGTGGTTACATTTGTACAGAGTTACAGAATTTACAGTGAGAGCTCAAGGAGTTACAGTAACTGTGAGAATGTGTAGAAATGCACCCATTTGTACATTCTCGAGGTAGCATAGCACATTTAAACTGCACGTTGTAATACTTTTTACAATATTACACACATAGGACACACTGCATTTGTCTTTTATTCCACAATGATTTTATAAACATAAGTTTGAAAAGTAAGGGGCACTCTTATCAACGTATGTACATCAACATAATTTATACATCATCTCATTCCGGCCAATCACAATTTGCGTCTCCTCACCTTCGTCATCAATGTTTGTGTTACGCAATGTTTGTGTTTACACAAACACAAACTCTCAAAATTGTCCATTCATTGTCAATGGCGTTTAATGTTTGTGTTGGGACAAAGATTGGGTTACATACACCAAAAGCTGGCCATATAGGAGGGGCTATCACCCCTCAAAGATATTCAGCCGAGGGCATTGCTGTCTGGCAGAAATCATGTATCTTCATTTTTCAACTTGTTCCCTCGCATAAATTAACATTTGGCCAACTTTACTTTGTTGACATTGGATAGTAATGCATACAAAAAAATCACACCCGTGTGAAGTGAGGGGCGCTCTTGTCATTGGGGACAAGATTTACGTCACATTTGACCCAATTTCTCCTTTCATTGTCAATGGGAAATATTGAGACGCGTGGGGACAAAAGCTGTATATAGGTGGGGTTAGCGCCCCTCAAAAATAAATGGATTCAGAGTTTTTATGTGCCTTGATAGTCTTATTTAACTCATTCCAAACTATCCTAAGTACAAGAAGGAGAGCTTACGCAAACTGCAAGTAGCCTATAATGACTGTCTTCGTATTCTGTTAAAAAAGCCCAGGAGCACTAGAGCCAGTGGGCTTTTCTGTTCATTGGGTCTCACCACATTCATGGCTCTGGTGAGGAACTTGACATTCAAATTCATGAGCAGGCTGGATCGCTCACTGAATGGACTCATTGGACAGATGACAGACCCAGGCCTTAGTTCTGTAAGGTACACTTCTACCATCAGAGGACACTGAATGGACTCATTGGACAGATGACAGACCCAGGCCGTAGTTCTGTAAGGTACACTTCTACCATCAGAGGACACTGGCATGAGTGCCTCGCTTAGAGTAGTAACCTGTGGGGCTGGGTAAATGTACTGTATTTTTTATTTGTATTCTCGTATATGTGATGTACTGTCTTACCTTGTGGGCCACGAGCCTGTAATAAAGTTTATATATCCTCACTTCATCAAATATGATCTCGGGCAGAATCCTCATATCTCCATATTTTAACTTGACATACTTGATCGATCTGCTACTTTTGAATTTGAATCCTGAAGTAACTGTTCTGGACATATGAGGTTTCCACCTGACAGATAAACTAGTATCAAGAAATGGAAATAACTCAAGTTCAGTCAGACAACTCCTAATTTGAATTTAGAATATATATTTTATGGAGCATAATTGAGCATACGGTAGATATATGAAGCATAATTCGGCGCCATGGCTCTTTTGGGTGCGTCGCGGTCGTGCATCATCGTACCAAAACACAGAAGACTAGTTGGTTGACCTCAAGTAGTCTACCCAGTAACAAGAAGACTCGGTGCGTGCCCGTTTTTCCTCCCGGAATTTTCCCCAGTGAGGGGGATAACTTTGTAATATGCTATTGGCTGTTTGTATTCTTTTTGGAAAAATATAAAAAGATACTCCTGTGGAAAGGCTATATTATATTACTTATATTGACCCTATAAACTATTTAGTATTATTTAGTATATGTAAGGTTTTGCCCCCTCAAATGGTACCTCGTCAGATAATCCCCACATATCCTACAACAACTTCTGTGAACAGACTTCACTGTAGTAGCTTTTCATAAATTATATTTGTACTTAGGCTGTCTGCTGTCATGAAAGTTTATAGTTAGAGAAATTCAAAATCCAGCCGTCTGCTGTCCAGCCTCTCCCACCCCTCACTGGGGAAAATTCTGGGAGGAAAACAGAAACGGGGTGAGTCTTCTTGTATTCGTCTACCCGCTATAGCCCCTCCTAAATACAGCTTCAATGTTTGTGTTGTCTGAACAAACATTAAAAATGCCATTGACAATCAACAGAGAATTTACGTCATATGTGTCTGAGCAAATCAGCATATCGGTGGTAACCCTTGGCCAATAAGGGACCAACATTCTTGATGATGATGTACATTGTTTAGAGCACCCCTCACTTCAAAGGGGTGTGATTTTTATATCACAACATAATGTTATATCATTGTCATGCCCATATCATTGATCCTGGTGGCGCACGGTTATAGATTCATCGTCGGGAAAACTTGGGATTCACTTCTCGTGTACCAGTGGCAGTGGGACATGTCCCGCGTACCAGCACAGGTACACGTACCAGTGGGACATGTCCCGCGTACCAGCACAGGTACACGTACCAGTGGGACATGTCCCACGTACCAGCACAGGTATACGTACCAGTGGGACATGTCCCAGGAACCAGCACAGGTATACATACGTACCAGTGGGACATGTCCCAGGAACCAGCACAGGTATACATACGTACCAGTGGGACATGTCCCAGGAACCAGCACAGGTATACGTACCAGTGGGACATGTCCCGCGTACCAGCACAGGTACACGTACCAGTGGGACATGTCCCAGGAACCAGCACAGGTATACGTACCAGTGGGACATGTCCCGCGTACCAGCACAGGTACACGTACCAGTGGGACATGTCCCGCGTACCAGCACAGGTACACGTACCAGTGGGACATGTCCCAGGAACCAGCACAGGTATACGTACCAGTGGGACATGTCCCAGGAACCAGCACAGGTACACGTACCAGTGGGACATGTCCCGCGTACCAGCACATGTACACGTACCAGTGGGACATGTCCCAGGAACCAGCACAGGTATACGTACCAGTGGGACATGTCCCGCGTACCAGCACATGTACACGTACCAGTGGGACATGTCCCAGGAACCAGCACATGTACACGTACCAGTGGGACATGTCCCGCGTACCAGCACAGGTACACGTACCAGTGGGACATGTCCCACGTACCAGCACAGGTATACATACGTGCCAGTGGGACATGTCCCACGTACCAGCACAGGTATACATACGTACCAGTGGGACATGTCCCGCGTACCAGCACAGGTACACGTACCAGTGGGACATGTCCCAGGAACCAGCACAGGTACACGTACCAGTGGGACATGTCCCACGTACCAGCACAGGTACACGTACCAGTGGGACACGTACCAGTGGGACATGTCCCGCGTACCAGCACAGGTACACGTACCAGTGGTTGGGATTCAATGCTCTAGACCAGAAATTACAAATGTACAAAGTACATTTACTTGTCTTGTACTTATACTTTACAATAGTATAGGTCTTTCTGGATACTTTCACTCCACTATTTCAGAGACAAATAATGTACTTTTTTTTTTACTTTTTAGGGAAAGATTAGTCTACATTATGAATTAACCACTTAAGCCCTACTGCTATGAAAATAACAGATCTACAGGCTTTCATAGCATTGCCACTGTTATCTTTACTATTGATATATCTGTATACAAGATTCTTAAGTTCTGGAAAATCTTTAATTGTTTTGGAAATGTTCTAATGTTAAACTTAAAGATATGTTCCAGTACTTTAATTTAACTCATTAGTACATTTTGACTGATAAACTTTCACTTATAGTTAAACCAGGAGTATCTATAGGGAACGGGCATAGTGACGCTACAGTTAAGATTTGCGGTGAACTCTGCCCACTTTTTGACACGATTTTCCAGCCTGACCAGTTTGATGCGTAGTAGTAGTAATGTCAGGCTAGTCTGACGTCTTTATTTAGACTATTTATTATTAATTAGCTTTCACATTTCCCCCTCAATGTCCCTTCCTGCAATGTAAAAGGATCTGTGGATGAAATTAAACTGAGTGAGATTTTGTAAATCTTCACAAAAGACACTTTTATTATTCGCTGTTTGAATTGACGAGTGATCAGGCAAACGTGTGTAGTCTCCTCAGTAAATAAATAACAGTTACGCTTCTGTCTGTCTCTAGTAGTCGGTATGTTAACTGAGCAAGCCTGGGAAGTGCGTCTGTGTCAGAGATATCAAATAAATGTTGTTGGCTTGGGTGTCAGCTGACAACATAACAACCTTCAACAACATTCCCAAACCCATAGGCTCTCTACCTGTGCTCAAAGGAGCATGACAGCACAATGGAAATCACTGATCAGACCCATACGAGTCTCACATGTGAGCCCCGGCTATAGTGGCTAAGGCTAGCACTTCGCATGGGACATTTGCGGCAGTGGAGCTAAATCTGGCATTAAAAAATAATGTTACAAAGAGATTGAGCTAACAGTTAAGTTTTGTTTCTCTGTGTTCAGTCTGAGAAAAGGTGGAAAATGGCAACGGGAACTACGTCATCCTGGGCGAGTCTCCGCCTTACGCCTGTCCCCTACCTTTTGAGTTGAGTACTTTGTCCACCACTGGTAGCTGCACCCTTGTGGGCTACGCCCCACACTGCAGTGCAGCACGTTTGGTGCTGAACAGGAAGGCGAGGACTTTCAAACCAAGGAAAATAAGGGGTGGGGGGGACTGCACCTCCCCTTCTCCTCTCCTTTCCCCGCTCCCACCCCCCGCCCCCCCAACCCCCCCCCCCCCCCACACACACACACACACACCCCGTGCTCCTTCTTCCTCCGTAGGCTGCCATCTCTGGGCGCTCCCTCCGTGCAGAATGCCCTGTGTCTGAGAGCAGTGGCCTGAAATCAAACTAAGAGGGGCCTTGGGCCGGCGGAGAATGCTGGCTTTGTCTCAGCTGCCATCCACGCTGTCTGGATGCATGGAGCGAGAGAGACAGAGAGACAGAGAGAGAGAGAGAGAGAGAGAGAGAGAGAGAGAGAGGCCTCAAAGATAGTGTCTGATTGCAAATTAGCAGTGCCAAAGTGACGCTCCCCTCCTTCCACCTCGGTAGGGTTCAGCCGCTCCACTTCACTACTCTCCTTTCGTCTCCTCTCCACTTCTGCCCTCTCCTCTTATCTCCACTTCTCCCCACTCCTCTCCTCCTCTCGTCTTTATTCCATTGACGTGTGATGCAACGATATAGCCTATAATATATATTTCCCATTTACCATTCTGATGAATTGAGTATTGGACCACAATGGAAACAAGCCCCCTGGGGCTTTTTGTGTTATCCTTTCAGCACAATCTTTGACTGTAGTACCTGCACTGTCAACAAAGTATCCAATCAATCAATCAATCAAAAAACCCAGCCGATTCTTTACGCACACATGAAAATACACTGTGAAATCGTGTGTGTGTGTGTGTGTGTGCGTGCGTGTGTACGTGTGTGCGTGCGTGACAGTCAAAATCAACAGAGCTCCATAAAACACCCCAACATTTTCAATGTCCTACTAATGTGTATTCACCATCATGTCTGAAGTACTGATACTAGCACAAATCCAAACGTCACTCACATTCACATTTAATTTCATGAGCAGAGACCCGAGTCCAGAGTGACTTACTGTAGCATATCAGCAATATTAGAACCAGCTGCACAGTAATTAATGCTAGGGACAGAGTCACATTGCTCTGGTAATAGATCAACACGCATAGTAACATAGTTTTTTTCTGAAAACTGTTTTAGAAGACATTCGTAGAATCGTCCTCAGGTCTACATGGTTAATAGGTTTCTCACTGAACGTGCTCCTTCTGTTCGAGAGGGTGGGAGACATTGTCCATAATATGCATTTGAGATATAACACCGGTGATGGGGACCTTCATGTATGTACCCACAGACAGCGAGAAAGCCATGTCATAAAGTACACATTAAAACAATGTTCTAAACCACTTTTTCCCAAACAGTGGGTCTCGGGACCAATTTGTGGGTCATGGACACATTGTTACCCTAATGTGTCCGTGACCCACAGATAGTCCCCTTCGTTTTTGTTCCCTACATTTGGTTTTTATTGTTAACGTTTCACGAATTAATAACAAAAATCCAAAGGTTTTCTCAGTAATGTCATGAAGAAATGAAAGAAAAATCAAGAAATTCCATCAATTAAAACAAATTTTAAAGAAGTAGTGAAAATAGGCGATATACAAGCTCACAACGTGGCGCGAAGAGAAATACACACATACAGACATAATCCCCAGCTGTAATCACAGTCTCTCTAAAGATTTTACCTTTTTCTTTTTTCAAATATGTACAGTGCACTGCCTCACTTTGATCCAATGTTTTCCCAGGCGTGGAAGTTCTAAACGCAATGCTGAATATTGTAATGTATTGTTATTGGTATAGAGGTAATTGTGTTTGCTTATGAAATCTGTTTAATTTTGGAGCATGTAAATCACAAGCGATTATTACCAAAAGGCGCCGGCCCGAATAAATTATAGGATAGTGTCGTATTTGGCATGAAGCCCTGCATATGTTAACTCACTTCTTCGGGGCAATATTTAAGACTTGCACATAATTATAATTCGGTCTGGTTATTAAGACAATATGAGCTATTATTATAAGCACTAATGCTGTTCACCACACCACCACAAGAAAATGCATAATTCTTGTTTTGGTAGTAGTTTGCAAAGGTGGGTCTGTATTTGTATGAGTGTGCACAAATGCAAGGGTCCATTTGGTTACATTTGTACACTCTCAGAGATAGATTAACGTTTCACAGTGCAGCATCAGCTAAATGCCTGAAATGTGAAATGTAAATATAATGGTTTGATAAGTAGAGGAGCTGCCGTCGATCCATTATAAGCGGATAAATGAAAATGTACCGACTCTGTCAGTCCCCACTCTCCATTGACATATTTTTATTTTCATGCCGGTAACACAAGTGTGTTTGTGTGTGTGTGTGTGTGTGTGTGTGTGTGTGTGTGTGTGTGTGTGTGTGTGTGTGTGTGTGTGGTCTCAGGTCACATCAGGTGAAAGGGTCCATCAAATTAAACTTGGACAACTCCTAATCCATATTAGCCATTAACTCACACCATACTGTATACAGTAAGTAGAAGTGCAGTGAACACACACACACACACACACACACACACACACACACACACACACACACACACACACACACACACACACACGTAATCGTATTATCTTTCGCCTGTGCAGATGGCTACAGTACACAGAGCAGGGTCATTGAGTGCAACCGTAATATGACATGTCAATAAACCTTTATCATCGGTCAATACACTCACGTCAGTTCCGCAAGTTCACAGACTTAGTGAGTTATGATTCAATTCCACAGAAAGACGAGAGCAAAACTTATCTGCACACTGTACCATATATACTGTATAGAAGAAATATGATATGACTGCCAGCTACAGTAAATTGCTGTGTTTGTAGACACTCACAGTTGCAACAAATGCATAACACTGAGGTATTTTACTGCACGTGTACATGTAAAACGTGGGCGAATTGTCTTGTTTTGAAATTAGTTTACTTATTCAGTTATTCTCTATTAGTCAGCTTAGTAGTGACGTTTTTGGAAGTATTAAAACATAGAATTCCATATTGTGTTTGTGAAATTGGTGCATTTACAATATACAATATATATACAATATACAATATACACTTTAGAGTGTCACTTTATATGCCTACCTTACATGTGTTTGCTATCTATCTATCTATCTAATTTGACAGATTTAACAGTCAAATTAGAATGTTCTTGCCATGCAGATTTAAAATAAATCTTAGTTTTTCAATTGATTTGTCTTCAATTCATAAACAAGGTAAGCTGTGCTTTGTCCTGTTCGGTTGGAATGTATTTTTCACCATTGCCTCGAAATTCTCAGTGTTCTGTTCAATGATCCATTTGTAACTCTTGAGAGTACAAAATGGTTACATTACATTTACACGGTTAAATTAGCACTGAGGGTTTTGTCATAAGCTACATGTAATTGGATTTAGATTGGGCCTTTTATAGGTAATTAATGATATGGTAAAATACAGCTGATAATCAATAAATGAACATAATGTCCTCAGCTGAAGTCAACAAGTCTGCATGCATGGGCTTGTCTCAGTCAGTCACCCGAGGCGCTCAGCTTCTACTTAATTAACTTAATTAACGCTCCATAGAACACGCAGCTTCCCATGATCGACCCAGCAGGTAAACAGGTGTATAAGGTTCTTTAATCTTTATTCCAATAACAGTCTGGGATTATAAGAACAGCTATTTGGTGCAAACGAACAAAAATGCATGATTAAACATAGACTATCCTATTTGACATGATTTGGAGGATGATATAGTATTATTATCACCTCATCTCAGTTCTCTGCCATTGTTAGTTATTAGCTTAATAGGCAGGCCTGCTCGTCTAAAACGGACCCGTTCGTAAATAAAAATGTGAAGTATGCGTATTGCAGGCGTTAGGCCTCCAGGGAGTCGGACTCAGGCTATTATTGTCCTGTGTAGTTGAAGTGAGGACGGCTTTAAATGTATCTATATACGCTTTTCTGTGCTACAGCAACAGCAACATTACAACAAGCAAACACGGGGACTCGGGAGAGTTCATGAGAACCTTCTCCTAGCTCTGACTGCATGCAGTCGCCTCCATCCATCGCAACCTTAGACCCTTTGTAAATATTTCAGCGTCTTTCCCCACCCTTTTAACGCGACAACAACAACACGACAACAACAACAAGGTGCCGTACGGACCGGTACGTGGTGCTGCAGACTATACAGGCAGTCAGACCCAGACAGAGGGAGCAGCCGCAGCGAGCCTGCCTAGTGCCGCTTGCCGTAGCATCGCCGTGTGCGTGTTGTATAATATCGGGACGGCGGTTCACCTCAGTTGAACCTAGGCTGGCGTATGTATGACTGTGTGTGGTGTGTGCGTGCGCGCGCGCGCGCGTGTGCAGTTAAAATGAGCGGCTCCGTTGCCGTAGTACTGTACGGCGTACGTACGTGCGCGTGGCTCGCTCCCTCGATCCGCCGGTGTCCTCACTGAACCTTACCCGAGGAGAGCGACGCGCTCCTCGGCTAAGGTTCAGTGAGGACACCGGCGGCAGCCTGACTGGCTGGCTGGCTGGCTGGGGTTGGCTGTTCCTTGTCGTCGAGGGAGAGAAAGAAGAAGGAGAGAGAGGGGGATCTCTTCTTCAACTATTAGGCTATTATCGGAGGATGTATTATACCGACCGTGTTGAATGAATGCCCGAAGAGCCTGCCTCCATATCCCTACTATACCCATAGCCTACCTACCTACCTATATCTAGCTCTGGTCCATAGCTCTAATGCGTTACCTACCGCTGTCATTTTCCTTTTGTGAAGAGAACGGGGCGAGGATCGGGATAACAAAAAAAAAAAGGAAAAAGAAAGATTCTGTCGCTCGCCGAAAAATAGCACCGATATACAAGCTCGAGATGGTGAGAGATATAATGTGTTGTTTTCGGCAAGCGACACCGTGCTGCTGATTATATAAAGAATGTTATAGGCAGGGAGGCTCGGGGAGTGAAGTATATATTAGTCGCGTCGTCGATGATGATCGTCTCGCCGCCGCCGATCGTATAAACGTCCAGGGGAATAAAAAGCCGCCGTTGGACTTGGAAATGAACGCACCCGGGGAGGAGGACGCGACGGACCAGGACTCCAACCTGAACTTGAACCACCAGGCAGAGCGGTGCGTATATTATTATTATTCATATTATTATTATTATTATTATTATTATTATTATTATAGGCTTTATTACTGAATTCACCTATTTTTGAGGGGTGGGCAGGATTAGGAATCCTTAATTGTTTTCCAGATTGCGATAGGCATAGCCTAGGCTATACGTTCCCATGGTGCAGGATAGAATGTAGCCTAATAAATTAAACAACAAATGTAGACGGTGTTTTGCCGACGTCGCGGAGGTTTTGTCGGTGAGTGACACCATTTGGAGTCACTGACAACCGGCCGTCTTGAGGGACTTAAGTTTTACGCGCGGAACATCCTATATATCGTCCGCTCCTGATGATGATCGTGGGTAAATTACTGTTACGTGTAGAAAACGTCGTCACGCCCACTTTGTTGTAGCCTTGGACATTGATCAGATGTAGGCTAATAATGTGAACGGCGCTCAGCTGCCTGCAACATTCTCTCGCAGTTCGGGAAAGAGGTCGCCTTCACGTCCCGGTTTCCCTTCAGACTTCAGAGACGCATAATCTGTCTGTCTTTGTGTCCCCGATATGCAAACGGAGATATATACGCAGATCACACCGCGTCCAAACAAAGTCATCCAATGGAAAATATTTCGTGCTCTCAATTTGTTGGATTTGGGGTGAAAAACAAATGTGCTTTTAATTAGAATAGTCATGTCGCCTTAGATGATCGGGGCAATGAGAGACATGGAAACATATGGTTTAATTGTGCGGCTTCCCCCCCCCCCCCCTTAGCCTATATGTCCCTGTGGCTTCCCTCAAAGAAGTTGTTTGATTAGATTAAATTGTACTCTCGCTGAAATCTGAGAACGCGGAGCGAATGCACCAGTATAGTTTTAATGTATTTTTAATCGTTAAAAGGAGTCACGAATCACGATACACATCTTCCCACTCCCACAATAGTGTTGAACATTTAATGTGTGTGTATTGGATATTATATATATATATATATATATATATATATATATATATATATATATATATATATATATATATATATATGGGTAAATCTAAGTTAGTTTTGTCGATTTTATTGGACATATAGTCTTCATGTGGACTATAATTTATTGGCTGCTTGATGTGGGACTTAAAGTCTCAGGCAATTCACAAGAACTGAGCTGAACATTCACCAGTTAGGATGTGTATAACTTAATGAAAGGACAATGTGGCCAATTATGTATTCGGCATGTTTTCTAAAAGTAGATCATCATAATGTAATATAAAACAATTACACAAGCAGAACAAATACTTTTCTCCTGCTTGTTTATAAGTTTAAAAAAAGCTGGTTATATAAATAATATTATAGATCTATATTTTGTCTGTGAAGCAAAAAATGTCATTATGGATATTATGTAAAGAGATTATTACATAATGATATATATGCTATAGACAAGCATATAGCATTTAATGTCTCCCATGCAGCGACTGCACAGCCTTATGCCTTCCTTGCGAGGTCCCACAATGTCATTTGTAAAATGATGTTTTATGCCTATATACGGTTTCATGCCAACGATAATGTTTCAGTAGTTTTTTTCCCTGTGGCTTTGGTCTCATCCAAACCACCTCTGTAAACAATAAACAGGCACACTTTTTAAACTTGTGTACAAAGTCAAACGTTTAGAAGTGCATGTGTACTCTAGGCCTTCACCGACGGTGTGGGTTGGAGGGCTGGGTGGCTATAGGGAAGAGTATATGCTCATGCTGGAGTGTCAATCTGATGTTTCCCAAGAAGAAAGAAGAGATGACAGAACCATGGTGGTTGTGCCTGCATGTTGGACCACATTCTCTCTCCTTTTTACTCTGTCTCTGTCTCTGTGGAAAGAGGAACTGATGTTCAGAACTCAGAAGTCAAAATATATGAACTGGATCAACATGACCCGTTGTCCCATAATACCGGTCTCCCTCCACACAGCATTGCTATATGACTCACTCGCCCCTATAAACAGAACATTTGTGCCATTGTACTTTTGAACAAGCAGAGGTCAAACCACAGTTGAGCCTTTCTTGCTATCCTCCACTAAATACATTTGTAGTCCTCGTATAGTCATTGTAATTTGTCAACTAATGGCTTAGTTGATTAAATTAAAAGTAAAATTGTGTTTGCTGCTTATAATAACGCAGAGAGCAGCCTTTTCATGTTCGTGATCGAGGTTGAGAACTGAACATTCGAATGTTGATTTCACAATGGCTGCTGGTTATTGGCCATGGTCATGGTCAACCAAACCCAACGGGCTCATCTATCATTCGTCTATGAAGGGACTGCCCTAGACTTCATGGACGATAGAACCCTTACTAATCCAATCCAGAACCTGCCATAGCCTATTCTCCAAAATTGCATTATACTTGTTTGTTAGAACCTCTGCCACCATTGTCCATAACGCTCCCACCCTCCACACCTCCTCCCATCCATACACCTCTCTCTCTCTCTCTCTCTCTCTCTCTCTCTCTCTCTCTCTCTCTCTCTCTCTCTCTCTCTCTCTCTCTCTCTGCATCTCCCCATCTCTCCTCTCGCATGATGCAATTGATTGAAACCTTAAACGCATGCAGAGCTCAGACAGACCACAGTCCATCCCTTCTATGAATAGTTGATTAGATGGGATGTCGCCGAGCGAGGCCCCGCTGTTCCTGGATCCGGGGCATTTCAGGTCAGGGAGGACAGGTCCCTGTCCTGTCCTGTCCTGTCCTGTCCTGTCCTGTCCTGTCCTGTCCTGTCCTGTCCTGTCCTGTCCAAATCTGGACTGTATAGAGTAGCACAGATGCTGCCGTCACTCTGTCAATCGCTTCATGAATGCACAGTAAAATCCTCCGTGTTAATTTAACACACTTGAGAGTGTGCAAATGTTACGGCTCCATTTGGTTCCATTTGTACACAGTTAAATGAACAGAATATATATATATATATATATATATATATATATATATATATATATACACATACTGTATATAACTAATTTGGACAGTTTTGCAGTTTGGCGCATGTGCGCATGCATGGTTATTTGTGCACACTTGAGCGCGATCGCGCAGGGCTTGTGCACTCGCCTTTTCCTCTTTTAAATCTCTGCGCCACCTCGGTGCAGGGCCATTTAAGTGCTTGACCTAATTTCTCTGGCAGCGTAGAATCCACTGAAGGCCTTCCTCTGTGTGCGTGCGTGGCGCGCGTGTAAGAGTGCGTGTACAAGCCACGTGCACGAGCAACTCTGGGTGTTTCCTCCTTGCCTTATAACAGGAAGCTGATGTGGAGTTCAACTGAGGACAGGGAAAAGGCCTTTTCTTTCCACCCTGAATCATTTGAGAGAGCGAGAGAGAGGGAGAGAGAAAGAGAGAGGGGGAGAGAGAGAGAGAGAGAGAGGGGGAGGGAGAGGGGAAGAGAGAGTGAGGGAGAGAGAGGGAGGGAGGGAGAGAGAGGGGAAGAGAGAGTGAGGGAGAGAGAGAGGGAGGGAGGGAGGGAGAGAGAAAAAAATCAGAAAAAAGGAACCAGCCCTGTGCACTGATTCAGCTCTCTGCAGTCTGTCCTTCTCCTCTCTCTCTCTCTCTCTCTCTCTCTGTCTCTTTCTCTCTCTCACTCTCTCTCACTCACTCACTCACTCACTCACTCACTCACTCACTCTATAAGCTTCATTTTATATTTTGGGCTGAGCCGGCAGATTTAAAAAAAAAATCTGTGTGTCTCTCTCACACAGAGAGAACATCTATATTTTAGGATACACTGCAATGTCGAGGAGCGAGTGGGTGGGTTTTAAGGACAGTCCATGGGAGAGAGAGAGAGAGGGAGGGATCTGTGGGGGTGAAGAGAGAAGCGGGGAGGCTTGGAGGACTGGAAGATGAAAATGGAGAGAGAGAGAGAGAGAGAGAGAGAGAGAGAGTGAGAGTGAGTGTGCATGAGACTGAATTATACAGCGAGGAAATAAATACGGAGACAGATTAATGAAACACGTCTTCTGGTTCCGTTTCCCACAGCACACATGCAGTCAAAGAGATAGAATATACGCAGTGTTAATGTAACTAAATCCTCAGTTGTTAATTTACCCTTTCGTAAACCCACGCTTGAAACCGAACCAAACGGGTCCATTTAGTTACATCTGGCGCTCTCCGGGGTTGAAGTAACGCGTTTTTACACACTCTGTGACCTTCAGTGCTGCCAGTGTGGTGTCCTACAGTACATACTGTATACGCCGAGGACATTCCCTGCACATGTTTACTTTACTGTACTCTGCATGGCAGCTTTATTAGAGTAGAAATAAGAAACATGTTTGGTTTGGTTTTGCCTAAAAGTAGCTTTTTTGGCAGATATTTATTTGGTTTGCAGTCATTCTTTCAATTTAGTCATAATCAAGATATAGATCTAGATGCTTATCTAAACATTCCACTCGACATAAATATAGTAATGTGTGTAGCTTGTTAGTGTTAATCCCAAACAAAAATATCTGTAGGTTTTCAATTTGACCATTGTGTACTAAAAAGCTGTGTGTGTGTGTGTGTGTGTGTGTGTGTGTGTGTGTGTGTGTGTGTGTGTGTGTGTGTGTGTGTGTGTGTGTGTGTGTGTGTGTGTGTGTGTGTGTGTGTGTGTGTGTGTGTGCCTTTGTGTCTATCTGTACTGTGCTGTAGACTGCACATAAACTACATATGTTACATTTTGAGGAATTCAAATAAAAACAGCATTTTAACCACACATTTGAACTAGGATTTACTAACTATTAAGGAATCTACAGTGAATATAATGAGGATATAGTAGCAGTAAAACATTTTTAACTAATGTACAATCTATTATCAGTATTATGAGCATTTGTGCTTTGTTGTATGACAATAGTGAAAATAGCTGGTCTGCCTGTTCACAAAGCGTTGTAGTGCGATGTGTATGAATTGCATCACAATGTTGACAATCTTTGAAGATTTAAATAAAAAAGTGTGACCGTTTTCAGTTATATCCATAAAACATTTGTCCCTATTAATATTTGTCCTTATATTATTCCATACAATAGGAACACTAGGTTGAAAGTGGTTAATGATATTTGCTTCCAGAAAATCTGTCTTTCTGTCCAACAGCAGAAACATAAGGAGAGTGAAATGTACAGTACAAGAAAACAGCCATAATCCGTTAATTGCACATTGCAATTGTCGTCACTGTTAAAAGATAATCCCCCAGTTAATCCCTCATTGGTCAATGGTCTTTGTACAAATTGAGCTATAGAGAGTGAAGCATTTACAGTAACAATGTGGCATGGCTTTGATTTGGGTGTGTTTGTTGTAGGGCAGAAGAGAGGAGGAGAGGAGGGGTGTGGAACCACGAGACCACCAGACCAGACCACTGCATTGCAGGTGAGCCCTCACACGCACTTCACAATAGTTTGTAGAAAGGGAACTGTGCACAGATCCAACTCTCAAGTCTTATCAATATCAAGCCAGTACTCGCTAGAAGAGAATTTTCAACCGGGTGCCCCTATTGTCGTCATGTTATTGTAGGTGAAGATGTTAAAAACTATATATATCGTATATATTGCTAAATTTTGCTTGTAGAGATTGGCTATTTTCTTGTACAATGAAGTATATAGTGTGTGTGAATATCCGTGGTATATCCGTATTATACGATATTGGGATATTAGACGAGATATCGTCTGCTATTTTTAATATCTTAAACTCTTTTGATGCCACCATTGACTCCGGCACTCTGACGCCAGTGCCAACAGGGTGCACGGGAACCGGTCCCGTTCGCTCGCTCCCATCAACCGGAAGTAATAATTGGTCAATGTTCTAGGTTAGACCCGCCTCAACATGTGTCTGATTGGCTCCCAGGCAGGCATCGTTTTACTGAGGGTTAGTTTTAGGGTTAGGGTTAGGTTTAGGCATAGTTTTACTGAGGTTTAAGTGTAGGTTTAGGGGTTAGGTTTAGGCATAGTTTTACTGAGGTTTAAGTGTAGGTTTAGGGGTTAGGTTAGTGAATGAGAAATGAGAACTGTCAATCACAGCGACTACTGGCCAATCACAGCGTGGCTTTCCTAGAACGTTGGTGGGATACATAACGCGTCACTACTCTCTCATCAGAAGCGCTGAAGCGCTAATATCGTTAGCACGATGTCGCGCTGATTTCTTTTATTGAGCTCCTAACATCGTCCATCACCTCACATTCGTGTCTGGGTGAGACCTTTGACACCATCTAAATGTCTCAAAATACAAAAAGACAAAATACAACCACCCCAATTGTACAAGTTGTATATTGTGTTAACATACTCTACCACAGTGGTTCCCAAACTTTTTCATGTCAAGGACCCCCAAATTGACACCAATTAGCCCCATGGACCCCCATAAGAGAAAAGTTTTACGGCTCTAGCAGTGATTCTCAACCCGTTTGTTTGACATGCATATTAGTCTATAGTCCCCCATTTAATGGCATTTCTATCTCTGGTACCCCACTTTATATTGTAAAATCAATGTTAATTAAACTTTGAGAGTGTAGAAGTTCCATTTGTACACTCTCAGAATTACAGACCCATAAGAGTCCATTTGGTTCCAAACTATCATTTAGTTTGGGACCCCCTGGAACTCCCTCAAGGACCCCTAGGGGTCCCTGGACCCCACTTTGGGAACCACTGTTCTACCATACAGATTGGACACATAGTGCTGCTTTAAGTGAGATCAGTTTCTGAACTTACCTGACTGTTCTAGCTGTTGTATTATTTGCCTTTACCATTTTAGTACTGTAGGCATTACTGAGGATTATTTTTATTTAAAAAAATAATTGTGTAAATTTGTTGTGAGAGCACTAATAGTAATCCCCACAATATCATAAAACGTATCGTGATACTTGATTTTGTCTATTATGCCCTACGTGTGCATCAAACTCCATGCCTCAGCAAAATATGATACAAGTACATTATTTTAGCAGATACGTACTTGACAGTGTTGATCATATTCATTTAGCATCTAAAGGGAGACATATAAATAGTCATCTTAGGTGTAGAAACTGAGCTCAGTGGAAACAACGGTGAGGAATAGAATGTTTTACGTTTATCTGCCTCCAACCATGCCTCCTTTTTGGCATGACTCATTACTCATTATAGGCAAAAATGGTCAACTTTTAATAGTGAAAATAGCAGATCTACAAGCTCACAAGTTGTGAGTCCAGCAATGCTGTCAGTACCATGCATGAGTCCCAGAGACCCGCTTTCCACCGGTTGGTTCCCAATGGGAACCGGTTCAGTTCTTTTTGATTCTTAGTCCATGAGCCAGAGCTCCAAAATTGGTGGGAAAAACTAGACCTATATTAAATTGTTTATAGGATCAATACGAGTAAATTAATGCCTTACTAATAATAATTAATTAATAATGTAATTAATACATTACTTCCACAGTAGTAGCTTTTTCATATTTTCTGTTTTCTGTTACGTAATGCCTAATTTGCATATTTAAAAATGTAAAATTTGTAATACATTAAATCATTGTCTTTGTGTAAGTAATCAATTGGGGAAGTGTCATGGTGATAACAATCTAATGTAGGTATGGTTTTGCTACACTCAATTCATAATTAACGTTCCAATTTTGGAGCTCTGGCTCATGGACTAAAAACCAAAAAGAACTGAACCGGTTCCCATTGGGAACCAACCAGTGGAAAAGGGGCCAGAGTGAAAAGGAACCATGTCCGTCTTCGATTGTGGAATGATGCCATAATTGTGTGGGTGACTTAGAGGTATTTGAATACAGTACACACGCAAGACTCTTCTGGGAAGAAACGAGGCGGTCAGATTATGATTTATGATTTTCTTTTTTCTCTCTCTCTCTCTCTCTCTCTCTCTCTCCCCACCTTGGAGTTGATTACAACAACATGAGCTTTAGTAGTCGTAAATCATAACATTGTGCGGTAAAATCTATGCTATTCCTCTGATCTTGCACTGTAAGTCACTCTGGATGAGAGTGTCTGCTAAATGCCTAAATTGTGTTGTTGTAATTGTATGAATCTCTTTTGTGTGGTAGAATAATTTCACTCATCCCTAGACGTCAGTGTGCTGGATTCATGTTTAAAGACAGGAAAACATCATCTATCTACTGTATGTTATAATTTTGGAAATCTGTGTTTGAATAGCTAAATGTGCCGCACCCCAAGATTCACAAATCATCTGGTAAATTATGTTTTCTCATGTCAGGAGTGGAAGAAGTCCACCACACCCTGGTAAACTAATCCAAGCTCCATATAAACAAATGCAAGGATTCAACATACAGTACAGTTCATTTCACATTTAACAGTAGAAAGGTTTCCAGAGAATTCCAAGTATATAGTTGGTTTTTAATGAGTTTAAACAGTGTACATTTTTACCAATATTGTACCAAGTGCAGTCAATACACTATGTACAACTAGCAACGTCCTCCACTCATGATGACATGATTTTAATATCCAAACATCTGCTTTTTCAGCAGGTAATATGGTGAACATTTATCATTTTAAGTAATTTCCATATACTTAAAAGCAACTGACTTTGTTGTCTATTTATGGACTAGTATGTAAATATATATATATATATATAGTATGTAAATATCAGAAATTGTCCCTTATCTCTTGGCCTTTTTTTAAATGTGGGAAATAGGACATTTTGAGAGAAATGATGACATCAATGTCAAAGTTAAGTTTAAAGGGATTGTGACATTTAAAAAAAGGTTTTGGAATTGTTCTTATTTTTTAGGTTTTCTAATCTCAATTGCACCCAAAAAACATGAACTTTTAACATTCAGATTTTCTGTGATCTGGGGTTTTCTGGCTCAAACAGGTGCTCTGATTTGCCGGCAGTAAGTGATGTAAGACCCTGCAAATCCCATATATGTCAATGGGATTTGCCAGCAGATGTCACTGTTTTCACTGTGTTGCCTGTTTTCATTGTAGCTCAAAAGGCTTCCAAACCCCAAAGAAAACTTCAGACCACAGAAAATCCACTGAATGTTCAAAGTTCAGGTTTTTTGGGTGTAATTGAGGTCATAAAACCTAAAAGAAAAAAGAAAAAGAAATGAAAATGAATGTCATAAAACCTTTAAGCCTAATATGTCACTATGCTCAGTGCCTAGTTTGAGACATTAGTGGCATAGCTGACCTATCAAACCTCAAATAGTATAGCTGAAAGAAATTATTTTTAACTCACACATCAAACTAGATGGGTGTTTTTGTCAGGTAAGTTGTCTCGTACTGTAAACCATAGACATAATAAAGGTAGACGCCTCTTCCGGCTCTGGGGCGTCTGTATCTCAACAGAAGGCAACATGGAGGCAACGGGGGAGGCGATGGCGACGCCTGATTGCATTGGCCAGCTTTCCCGAGATTCCTTGCGAAGCATAGCGGAAGCAAAACGAAAGAAGGGAAGGGGACCTTCGGTAGGCCAATCAGAGGCGCATGCCTTCAAGATTCCGCTTGATCCAATCCATATACATTTCGGCAATTTGAAAATAGCCATTCTACAAGCTCACAATGTGACGCTCACAATGCGTCACATTGTGAGATCTTTTTTAGATACATTTGAAAACTTGTGAAATGGGGCATTTTGCATAATGAGTACTTTTTACTTTCTGTACTTTTTTTTGACACCATTACTTTTTAATTCCTTTTACTTGTAACAGTTGATGTTTTCCCACCACTGACCAATACCATTTTGCTTAGAAAACAACCATAGCAAGCATATGATGCTATGAATCACATTTTTGAAGAATAATACATTACAAATAAGTAATGGCGTCGAGAGTTGCAATATAGTGCCTCCTGACCTGATTATATTATATACTGTTTAAACTGTGGCCATATCATTTCAGTAAGTTCAATTTAGTTGTCAATATGTTCCAACATGCAGTAAAACAAATATTAGTTTCTATTCAATATAGCAATTGTGTCAAGTTTTTTTATTCAACTTGCTTTAACACTTCTACAGGGTTAACACAATATCTGCAGTATTCTATCTTAAAACATAACGGTAAATAAAAATACATGGAAGATATGGCCATGTAATGGGGCCGACCAACTTCAAACTGCATGTGCAGCGGCGAAGACTTGAGGGAGTGCGGTGCCCGTCGTCGAGTAATTTGGTATCCAGTTGTCCAGAATTAGACTAGTCCAGACATGAAATAGTTCTATATTGCCATAGCAATATCTGTCTCCAACTCTTTTCATAGAAAATACATTTTCAGGTCAGGATACCAATTTCCTCAAATCAGGAGAGAGATAACATAGAATTGTGTAGCTTAGTGGGCAGAGAGCCAGTCTGGTACTCAGAACACACAGCTATAGGTGAAGCTGAATTTCCCCTGTGGGACAAACAAAGCTTTCCCTTTCCCTAACCCATCTCCACCAGGGGGTGCATACGGACAAACAAAGCTTTCCCTTTCCCTAACCCATTTCCACCAGGGGGCGCATACCCTTTCCCTAACCCATTTCCACCAGGGGGTGCATACAGTACGTTTGTTAGACATACTAACAGCCAAACAGGCATTAGTTCGACAACACCGGCGCTCCCGACATGCGCTGCCAGTTACAACTAACCCATGCTGTGGGTTAAAACCTTAGAGTATATATGAATAGAGAGGGCACCCGAGTTCTCCTTCCATCCACTTGCATTAAGTTGCTCAAAAGCGCATGAGGCGATTTCACTCCTCCTTCCGTGTAGGAACAGAGTGCATTCTGGGATGGATTGGCCCAAAACACATGAACACGCTGCCGTTGAACGTGCACAATGATAGTCAACGGACCAGTGCGTTCATGTGTTTGGGGCCAGGCTGCAATACCTTCATTCGGCCACTATGTCCATTTCACCTCAGGGTTTCCTCTGGGTGCCTTCTCTATTCTCAGGCCCTCAACATATGCGGCAGGTTAAAACTAACCAGTGGCGGTTTAAAACTAACTGGTGGCTCCCAACATGCGTGGCAGATTACAACTAACATTTGACATGTTAAAACCCCGTATGTGGCGTGGCGTCCTGTGAGGTTAGGTTTAGTGTTTGGTTTTGGGTATGGTGTCGGACTCATGACTGTAGGACTGTTAGTACGTCGGACCAAACACATGCATCCCTTCACCAGAAAAACTAATTTTCTAAAAGAAGAAAAAAAAAAACTCAACAGGCTTTTAAAGACTAAACAAATAAATAATTCAATAAAACACAATGACAGGCAACCGCACACAATTGAAGTTGCATGTTTCAAAAATGAGATGAGCACCATTTGAAGGATTACAGTTACCCACATAACCTTATCGCCAATATGAAATGAGATCTGGCTGCAGAATAGCATTGAGGTTGTGAGGTAAGACATTTAATGCTAAAACACTTTAGTGGATGGATGCACTGTACGGTAATCCTAGCACTGCTATTTTCTCATGTGTTATGTGATCATGGTTGGAGCACAGCAATAATGTCAGGTTAGCTACGGCTCTAATCTCTTTTAGCCCATAATGGGCTAATCTTCCAAGAGTCCAGTCCTCATAAAAACATAACAGCGTATAATAATTATAAAAATCACACCCGTATGAAGTGAGGGGCACTCTTATCATCGTATATCATCGATTTGTTGTCGATGGAATTTTCCTTTGTGTAAGAGTTTGTGCAAGACGGAAATCTACACTATAGCTGAATATAGGAGGGGCTAGCGCCCCTCAAAAACAACAATCAATAAACAACTCCATATATGTATGGAGTTAAAGATGTTTTGCTCAGTATAGGCTGTGGTGTAATTGTATTGATGGCCTAGATTAGAACTAGAAGAAAGGAGGAGAAGCAAGCACTCAGTTGAGTAGTTCAAAGTAATAGAGTGACGGGTGCACGGCTAGGGTACAGTTGATACAGTACGTAGATACAGTTCATAGAAAAGAATACCAGCACTCACGTTATATCCAATATGATTATTGTTTATTCCCATACCGTCCCATTTGATGTCAGATTTGCCTATGGGTAACTTTCCATGTTCGAGCAGTGTTCATTGCAATGCAATGATCAGAGGAAATCATATATTAGACACACATTCTGGTAAAAAAGATTGAGGTCAAGAGTATTATCACCTGTAAGACTAAGTTTGTGGTACAAAAGAGAACTTAAAGTAAGGATTACAGAACATAAGAGTAATATTAGGAACAAGGATGAGAAATCTCCAGTCGCTAGACACTTTAATGAGGTGGGCGCATATACCCTCTATAGGTGGGTATCGGGAGAAATTAATTTTACAGAGAGAAGGATGGTGGATACACAACTTACAAACTGAACACCCGAAAGGGCTCAATGAGGTTTTATTACTTGGGTGTTTTAAACTGTCTCTGAAAATCTTTATCTTTTAGAATGGTGAACAATCTGAGTCTGTCAGATCAGGGGTCTTAGAGACCTGCACAGGGTCAGTTACCTTCTAGTGATAGGGCCTTCCAAGAGGTATCTTAAAAGATCAAATTGTATTGTGTAAATTGTGTATTTTGTATGATGTTTTTATGTGTTTTCTTTCATTTTTTTCTTTTTCTTGTTGTAATGTACTCCATGTGGGAAAATGAGTTAGCATGTCAATTGGTAATATTATGAATAATTTGAGTCAGGGTGCAATCTGACCGTTTTGTGCGGGGCACTCAGGTCCCCTTTATAAGTGACACCGACTCCATGTTGTTCAGATTCACGCTGAGGAAGGCTTCCGGGCCGAAACATCCGTATGTTGCTGGCTGCGGGGGAAATTGAAAAATAAACAAGAATCCTATTGGATATAACATAAGTGCTGGTATTCTTTTCTATGAACTAGATTAGAACTACGCTTCAACTATCACAGGTCTCCAGTCAGAATCGAACCAAGACACTGTGGTTGGATATTACTGTTCCAACAATCATTTTAGAGATATCTAATTAATACCAGAGTTTGATATCAGCCAAGGGGACATGAAAAAAAGAGACTGACTAGGGACAGGTGTTGCAAATTAGCATCCACTATAAATACTATGATAGTTGCATTGCATAGCTGTTCCCAGCCTGTCTGCAGTATGTACACAGTAGCTGTTCCTATCAAATAACAATAAATCTTAAATCCTATTGCTTGTTGACTGGGATCCCCTAGGGCTCTGTACTTGACCCCCTTTTTTCTGTCTGCACCAAATCTCCATGCTTCAAAATAGCCACAATGCTCTGCGAGTGTCTAGATTTGATAGATGACGTTGCGACATGTTGTGAGCATCTACATTGGTTGTTTTTCCCAGAATCAAGATGCTAGGGTTCCTGTGAGCAGCAGGCGCGGTATTGCAGTCGCTGTACCGCACTGTGAGAGAGCTGAGCCAGAAGGCAAATATCTCTGTCTATACCAAGCACTCTCACTTATGGTCATGAAGTGTGGGTCATGACCGAAAGAATAAGGTTGCGAATATCCGAATACAAGCGTCCGAAATGAGTTTTCTTCAACGCGTGGCTGGCATCTCCCTTAAAGATAGGGTGAGAAGTTCAGTCACGCGCGAGAGAGACTCGGAGTAGAGTCGTTGCTTCCTCGCCTGGAAAGGAGCCAGCTTAGTTCGGGCATCTGGTTAGGATGCCTCTCGAGTGTCTCCCTAGGGAGGTCTTCGAGGCACGTCCCACTGGGAGGAGACCCCCGGGTAGACCAAGGATGAGATGGAGGGATTACATCGACTCACTGGCCTTGGAGCGCCTCGGGATCCCCCAGGAGGAAGTTGCTAATGTTAATCTGGAGAGGTAAATCTGGAGCTTTTACCCCCGTGACCCGACTACGGATAAGCGGTTGAAGATGGATGGATGGATGGGTTCCTGTGGTTAATAATACAATTTTGAATAGAGAGTGTCCAAGATAAATATTTTATTGTACAGTGTTGCAATGTCCAGATTTTAGTTTTCCACAATAGGACATTCCATTCTGGAATGAACATCCCCAGCTAGAGGTCAGGTTATGATGTGGCCGCTGTCGGGCAGAAACCTTGTATCTCCATATTTTGGTTTTCTAATGGTTTTGGACTTGACATGGTTTCCGCCCACCAGCAACGATATTTACTGTAGTTCTGTGGCGGAAAGAAGCTACGTACTTTTACTCAAGGGCTTTGCTTACAATACATACAATTTAGCGTACTTGAGAGTGTGTCCATTTGGTTTAGAAAACATTTTGAAAAACCCGGCACAAATGGGACATTCTGCATATCGAGTATTATTTTGGTATTTATTCTGGTGACAATACTTTGGCATTTTCAACCATAGTAAAATTTGGAATACAGGACTTATTTTGGTAGGCTATATTGTGGTATTGGTACTTTTATTAATTAAAACAAATCAAAGTACTTCTTCCACCTCTGCTGTAATGGGATAGCCACTGACTGACCGAACATCAGAATGGAACAGCCGGCGCCGGGGATGTGAGCGGCCAGCAGGTTTGGGGTTCATGTGGATTAGCTGGTGTCGGGGGCGGGCCTGATAACAGGGACAGTTCGGCTCCATTGGCATTCAATTACAAAGTATTACGTACAGTAGTAATTACAGGGTTAAGTTCGGTGCGTTATATCTCGCTGTGTGTTCGCCATTCAGCCTGGGGAGAATTACCATGCAGGTGTAACGTATATCCTTACTTTTTTGCCTGTGTTTGGATGTGTGTGTGTGTGTGTGTGTGTGTGTGTGTGTGTGTGTGTGTGCGTGTGCGTGTGTGCGTGTGCGTGTGTGCGCACGTTTGCATGTAATGAAAGTGGATGGTCGCTTTCCACCAGACAGCTAGAATGAATCGCACAATGTCTCAAAAACGGCACCCACCCCCCATTACTTCTCTCCCCTTCCCCTCTGTCTCTGTGTCTCCCCCTCTCTTTCCCTCCCTGCCTATCTCTCTCTCTCTCTCTCTCTCTCTCTCTCTCTCTCTCCGTCAGACCGGAGGCCGCCCCAGCGCCCAGTGGAGGCTCTAGGTCTAGGCCATCCATGCATTGTTGTGGCAGGGGCCTCATTTGAATGGTTCTTTAGTATTTTGTGTGAACAAGTCAGCGCCATTTGCATTTGTTCCAGTCACATAGGTTTAACAGGTCAATAGGGGATCCCTGGCACAGCGGGGGGTTGGGGAACAAAACAAAACAGCGGAACACGGCAGGGTGCCGATCTTTCTCGCACACATTGTCCCCGTCAACGTCGGGGTTGGCAGCCACCATAGCTTGTCCAGGTAGTGTGTGTGTGTGTGTGCGTGCGTGTGTGTGTGTGTGTGTGTGTGTGTGCATGTGTGCACTTGGTGCCAGTGGGGTGTGGGGTAATAATCTTGGGGCGATGGTGACAAAGGCTTAATTAACATACAACTTATTGCTTTGGCTAGTTTGGATGACTGCAAGGGTGTGTGTGTGTGTGTGTGTGTGTGTGTGTGTGTGTGTGTGTGTGCGTGCGTGCGTGCGTGCGTGCGTGCGTGCGTGCGTGCGTGCGTGCATGCTCGTGCGTGCGTGCGTGCGTGCGTTCGGGAGAGATAGCGCCAGAGAGAGAGACAAAGAAAGTGAGAGAGAACTTGAGGGGGGGGGGGGGGGGGGGGTGTCATGCAGTTTCATTTCCTGAGCCTAGAATAATAACCCTCTTAATAAAATGGGTAACATGTTGCCGAACGGCGAGGGGATTTGCAAGGTCTAATTGCGCCTTAAACAGCTTCACTGTGAGCATGACAAAATGACTTCTGTCATCCGCTATTTCCAGAGAAATACGTAACACGTTGCACACAGTCTGAAGTCTTGACATTTCGTCATCTCCTCAATGACAGCATGGATAAACACAGCCTATTCCAGCACTACTCATTCAAACTCTTATGGAATAGTGCTAAAAATGGTGCTAATACACTTTGTCTTGGTGTAGAAGTGGGAGAAAGTAATTTTAACTATAGCGAGAAGAAACGGTACAATTACAAATTGTCAGGTGTCTCTTTAAGTGATTCTCAACCTTTTTAATTTCAAGGACACCCAGTTTCATATGAATTAGGTCATGAATCTTTTGATACTATTTCGATCTCTGGGACCCATGGTCTACACTGTAAAATCTTAATTTATCTCTGGGAGTTTGCAAAGTTATAGTTACAGTTTCACCCTTACAGTTCCCTAAGGGTCCCTTTGGTTCCAAACTATCAACCATTATCCTGGGGACCACCTGGAGAGCCTCAAGGACCAGACCCCATGTTGAGAACCAGTGTTGTAAGATTTTCACGGCTCTAGCAGTGATTCTCAAACATTTTCATTTCAAGGACCCCCAGTTTGACATGCATTACGCTACACAGACCCCCGTTTAATGGCATTTCTATCTCTGGGACCACAATATATATTGTAAAATCATCTACAAGCTCATCATCTACAAGCTCATAGCGCGGGACAAAGTGCCGCGCTACGAGCTTGTAGATCTGCATTTTTTTTTTAATCGTGAAAATGTGGCGCAAATCTTTGAATATATATTCTTTCAGAGCGAACAACATATTTTCAGATGGGGGTCGGCAGCCAAATCCATGTCATTCTGGGGGTCCCTGACGTGAAAAACACCACTGACACAGTAAGATTTAGAAGCACACCAAAAATAGACCAAAAATAGTATGGGCCCTATTTTCGTCACTGCCTTATGATTTTTACGGCTCTAACAGTGATTCTCAAAGACCCCCCTGGTTTGAGCTGAATTAGGCTGCTTCTATCTCTGGGACCCCAATGTATATTGTAAAATCAAAGTTAATTTAACTCAGAGAGTGTACAAATGGAACCAAATCAATTTGGTTCCATGTGTACACTCTAGATCCATAAGGGTTCATTTGGTTCCAAACTAGCATTTAGCTGGGGACCCCCTGGAACTCCCTCAAGGACTCCTGGGGGTCCCCGGACCACACTTTGGGAACCACTGATCTAGAGGTGCACAGCGTGTCACAATGCAATGGGTTGTGAGCCTGCAGATCAGCTCTGGCTCACAACCAAATATAAATCAGGCCTACTGTAAGCAGCATTGACGATGTATCTTCTCTTCTGTGTTACTAAATGCACATAAACATACAGAAGAGGCTCTATTTTGATCAATACATTTTTTATTGTCTATAGTTTTTGGATATACCGTACTTGAAATGTATAGTAGCTTTGTCCACATGAAGGAGACCAGAGGATACAGGGAAGCTGGCAGAACCTTCACTAAAGCATCCGGGACAACTTGCCGTATCGCTTGCCCTATAGCCTCGGCGACCTTGCAGGCGTACGCAAAGGCTAAAATATGTCATTTAGATTATGATTATTAGATTATTATGTTATGTGATACCGAGGCTGGGGTTAGCAAGCAGCAGGATTATAGAGGTCTGAGACTCATTCAGTCCACACATACATTTGCACATCAAGTTTCTCAGTAATGCATGAAAAGTGTAGACTCCCACAATGCAGAATAACTAACTCACTTGAACTGCTCCAACTTTTTTCAATAATATACGCATGCAGTCATTGTAAGCAACCTGCAGTTTATGCATGCTTACCTTCCTCAACTTAACCCACAAGGTGATGTATTACCTTGTGTTGATCTTGCTTGTATTTGGATGTTAAAGTATTTGGATGTTAAAGAATATTTCACATTGACCCAGAATGGTATACATACATACATACATACATACATACAGGATAGAATAGATTGTATGTGGGGTGTATGTTTTAAGAGAATGATCATTTAACCTGCCTTTTTGCATTCAACCCTGATAGTAAACAACAACACTGTATATTAGTTTCACATATTATCATCACCATACCACTTATAAACCCTATAAAGTCCCTTTCTTTTCCTTCTACCCCAAATCTTGGTGCTGAAAACAACCGCCTATAATTGTCTACAAGCTCACGGCGTGTCACCTCCCAACACGCCGTGAGCTTGTAGATTGGCTATTTTCACCCAAGGTTTGGCTCTATATGACATGGCCAGAATAGAGTTACCTGTACTTACCAAATCACAAACTTCATCTGATCCCAGTCACGCAGGGAGCCTCAACACCTTTATTATTAAAGTTGGCTTCAGGTCCCGGTTGATAAAAGCCAGTCCAGACATTAATTTCCCATACACCCGACCCTTCCTTATCCCAATAAATCAGGGTCGGTTTAATCACTTTCTGTATACATTAACATACATTTACCCATTTTGACCTGACTTTAGAAAATGTCTTCTAAATTCGGACAGTCTTCAGATTTTTCTATATCAGTGGTGCTCAATATTTCATGTCAAGGACCCCAGAAACTATATGTAATTGGCCACCGACCACCATCTGAAAATATGTAGTTCCAGGGACCCCTCAGAAGCAAAGATTTGATTTAAAAACGTTCGCTCTGAAAGAATATATATAAGATAATAATATATATAAGATTTCCGCCACATTTTCACGATAAAAAAAAAAGGCAGATCTACAAGCTCGTAGTGCGGTATTGGGTGCCGCACTATGAGCTTGTAGATCTGCTATTTTTCAATAGCTAAAGTATAACATAATGCTTAAAACACCAAATGGAGTTCCCGCCCAGAATGGGTTAAGAATTGGACCTGTTGGGTCGGTACGTGTAACACAAATATAGAAGGAGAAAATATTTATAGAACATGCAATGGAAAATATACGTGTTTACACTATAAAGTGCGCGCATGTTGTCTGAAAGGGTGTAGGGAAGGCATTACCAGTCAGGACTAAATATGCATGATTGTGCTCAAAAAAGAACCCCATAGCGACTTATCCTGTATAGCACTTAGCCGCGTCGTGTTGCGGTGTGTTCCGCCGTGTGTCCTGTTGTGTTATGTGATGTGTCCTATGACACCTCACCACACACACAGCTCCATCTTGTTTGAAGAACATGTATTTTTTTTTTTTTTAATCTCACTCAAATTCAACCGTATACAACTGTAAACTCTACTTATTTTGGTTGTCTGTGGAAAAATCCCTGAGTCATACTTTGTTGTGTGCCGGTATCGCGTGCCAAAAATAGCCGATCTCTAAGTACCTAAGTATGAGGGAAAAGACTCAGTGAGGCAAATTAAACTACGGTATACAACAAGTACGAGACGTGGAGAAAAGGCATCGGAGGAAAATAAGAAGTTGAACAATGAAAGCAAAGTGATTGCGTCGCACAAAGTTTAAAAAAAAAGAAGAAGCCCACTATAGAGTTAGCAGGCCTGTGGCCATGCAGGCCTACAGAGTGCAGTCCAGACCTGGCACTCCGCTCTGAGAAAACGGGCCTGGATGTGTGCAGCATGCACTGCACACAAAGGAGCCCATCTGTATGCAGCCTACATAGGCAGGCTTTTGTTGCAGCTGACAGGCACATGACTGCTAGCATCTTAACCACTTAACCCATTCTGACCGGGCACCCATTTTGGTGTTGGCATCATGTTATGCTTTAGCTATTGAAAAATAGCAGATCTACAAGCTCATATCGCGCCACCGAGTGGCGCGATACGAGCTTGTAGGTCTGCTATTTTTGAAAAATCGAAGAGCGACTGACATTTTTAGAATCTGATCTCAGGTCAGAATGGGTTAAACCTGCTAGTCTTAGTGAAACGGACCTGAGTTATACAACTGCACTCGGACCACTTCTTTCCCGTTTACACCAAAGGTCTTATTTGACAGAAAAATTGCAGATCTACAAGCTTGCCGTGAGCCCATAGGTCTGCTGCTTTAAAAATATATATATTTTGGCAAATGTCCCTTCCGGGAATAGGCATGTGTCCGTCTCAATCTGACCTGCCCAAACACACACACACACACACACACACACACACACACACACACACACACACACACGGAAGGATGCACAAACCAGTCATTGTTGCCTTTTCACAAAACACGGATAAATAATCTCAAACTGAAAATAAACAGCATTAAACTGATTGCAAAGAAAGAGCCACGTTGTCCTATAACTTTGGTTGTACTTTCTGTTTTTCGTAACTCCTCTGTGTTCATTTGAATGTGTGCATGTAACCAAATGGACCCTTATGGGTATATTTGGCGTTGAATTAACACTCAAGGGTTTTGCTGTGCATGGACATTGTAGTATGAATAGTTAATAGCTATAGTAGGCTATGATGCTGTACTTAACACTTTTGACTATTAAACACTCTACTTGACTATAAAACACATTCTGCTCGTTATAAGTGAAGAGGTGTGCACTGACAAATCCATTAGGTATAATTATAAGGCATGGTTTGAATGGGACCATTAATGGAACCAAATTAAAAAAGGAGAAAGTGAAAATGAATCGTGTTTAAATTTGACTGTATACAAATAACACGCAGACCTGTATAGCCTATTTGGAAACAGGGTTTACACTGCTTAATCATATAAATAAAAGTAGCCTAAATGACAAGTCAAAAAACATATGTTTGCCCAAAAATAAATGTAGGCTTGAGAGAAGTGCACCCTCCCACTGGGAGCACCCTCCCACTGGGAGCAACCTCACTAAAATCCATTTAAAGATGAAATAAGTATCCTCGAGACTGCACGGATGCTATATCATCTATTAGCTCTCCATATGTATATGTCCTTGAGCCGTTCTGTGAGCCATTCGGACACACACACACACACACACACACACACACACACACACACACACACACTTCAGCAAAGACTAGTAGGACAAAAAAATCACACTAATACGACTGATGTTCCGATTTCAGAGACTTTGCTTCTCGTTGTTTTTAATCAAGCAATTGTCATTCTGTTCACATGAAATCCCTGGTGTAGTGCACTTATTTCCATGCCTCGTGTTGCTTTGTACAACACAGACATCACCAGACGCGCGTGCGTGCGTGCGTGTGTGTGTGCGTGCGCGTGTGGGTGTGACTGTGCGTCTAGACTAGTGACCCATTATAAAATCAAATAGATGTTCTGTTCAGAGCATTACCGAAGCTTCCTCAGGTGAATTGTGTGACACATTTGACAAATTGAGTGAGAAATAAACCCCTCTTGATCTTGATCTTTAATTGCCGAGGTGCAGGTCAGATACTTGTCGTTCTCTCAAAACCTCAAAAGGAAAAGAGAAGAAAAAGAGTTTGGCTCTCCGAATCCAGATCAGATTGTGGAGGGTGGTGACGTGAAGTGTGGGGTGGGGTGGGGGCCGGTTCTGTGCTGACGGGCCGGGCAGCTCCGTGCTGCAGTGGGCCGTGCGACGTGGCAACAAGCTATAGAACCAACACCAGCACATCCCAACCCCGACTCTTTAAGAGGAGGGAGCGCTCCCCGAGAATGCCACTGACCTAGCCCTAATTCCACAATGACGGGGCAATTTTATTTATTTGACGTTTCTCTCTTTTTTTCTTCTTCTTATAACCGGTTATAAGTAGCAGGCATGCGGAGGGTTCATTATCAATGACTAGAAAAGTTGATGAAGGTGAGTGTTTAACCTGTACGTGTTAAGTGACTCCGTTTGTCAGACATTCCAGAGGATCAGTTTGTAGCAAAACATTTTGTACAGTGAATATTTGACCTTATATACAGTATATGATCCAGTTCCCTATACAAACTAAATAACATTATGTTGTTTCAAAATACAGTTTGAGCATGACCTAAATACCAAAATGTCTTTTGATGTAAATTTCATGTTGTTGCTTGTTTTCTAGATCAGAAATATTTGAAATTATGAACAAAATAAGCATCTTGAAGGACGCATACCAATACATCTCCGTTGTCGCTGAAGGCTCCCGTATTTGCGTTTTGCGTCGGGCTGGAAACCAAGAAGACAAACCTGTCTTCTGAACCTGCCAATATCGAAGAGTGACACAGCAGGCAAGGTAGTGTCACGGTTAACTGAAAAGTAGGACGATGGTTTTCCCAGAGCACTGCCCTTATTTTAATGAGAGAGGGGTGTCTGGGAGGATGTGCCTGGGAGCGGGGTAGAGATCTGCTTGGTCACAGGCAGCAGTGTACGTACCGTCTCCATGTAGCTGTTTTAGTGTCCGGGAACACTTGTCCACTCTCTCTCTCTCTCTTTCTCTCTCTCTGTTCTTCCAACCTTTGCTCTAGTGAATATGTTCTCTGCTCTGAATGGATTTTGTTTCCAGAGGTGAGTGAGTTTGTGAATGACCGACCGTCCAAGTGATACATTTTAATGCAGGATTTTAGCTGCAGTCAATATCCAAGCTTAATCAGCTAGAATCAATGCACAGTGAGTGAAATTGTCAGAGTTAATTCTACTCTCTGAGTGTACAAATTGTTACAGGTCCATTTGGTTACAATTGTACACTCGCAGTGTTATTTTAAAATAAATAGCCTGTTCGGAGTAACATATATAGTCATATAAGTGATATAAGTGCTACTCAGAGTTACGAATGGTTAAATTAAACACTGAGTAGTTCACTGGGTACTCTGCCTAACTTTTTATTACTTTTTATTATTTCTTTAATGTTGGTGTGCCAATTTAATTTATTTTACTGGCTGTCGTTCGGCTGATGATGATCAAGTGGCTTTGCATTGCATACATCTTACAAATTATTTTTATGATTGTAAAACATCACAAAAGTTGCGTAATAAAACCACAGAAGCACGACAAAGGGGACAAATGTAAAACGTCTGACTGACTGAAAGTTTTTATGTTAATCTGCATGACTATGCATGACGATGAATATAGGCTTGTTTTAATGGAACAGTTGAAAAGAAGTTGAAAAACTATGGCATTATTCAAACTATGTTTGCAATTTAAATCAATGTATAAATGTAACAGGTGAAACATGCATATTGCAACAGTAAAGGTTGCATTTTACAAAAGGTGAATTTTAATAAGGGGAGATACAGAGTAGAGTCGGGCTAAAATTCAAATCGATATGCTATTCTAGTGATAATTACATATTTTGTGGCTGACCAAAACAGTGTCAGGATTTGAACAGTTTATTTCAGAGTCTGAGGAAAATAATCTCACTCACTAATAAATGTGTTAAAAACTTTACATGTAGATTTCTATGTAATAATGTTTTTTTTGCATTGTACAAAATGATTTAATCAGTGATCTTCAATTCCACAGTTTTACTGCTTTTTCTATAGCTTGTTAGTGTTAATCCCAAACTAAAAGATCTGTAGGTTTTCAATTTGACCAATGTGTACTAAAAAGCTGCCTGTATTTAGAAATTTTGAAACTATGATTATCTATTTTATTTTAACGCGTGTGTGTGTGTGTGTGTGTGTGTGTGTATGTGTGTGTGTGTGTGTGTGTGTGTGTGTGTGTGTGTTGTTTTTACATCTGGCGAGTCCCATCCAGGACATCCAGGACTTGTTTTAGAAAGTAATTGTGTCCAATTTAGTTTTGCCTTTGTAAGGTTATCTTGCGTAAATGTATATATTTAGACTAATAATGAACCTATTTAATAAGTGAACATTTAATTAATTGATTTCCTTCTTTTTGTTGCAAAAAATACATATTCTGTGAACTATTATAATACATTTGGTGGTAAAAATGTGTTAATTAAAAGAAACCGTAATAATTGTTTTACATCAGCTAAATTTGCCTATCCTTTTAGTTAGTGTTGGGTTCAGAAGCCTCTATTATATTTTATATCTTAGAAATATAACAAACTGGGGCTATTTGCAGCCAAACTGATATTATAATCTTTTATACAGTAAATGTAATTATATTAATGAACGACTCCACACAGTGACCTTCAATTCCTTCAATTGCAAAACTAAGAGTGAAAGAAAGAAGAATCCTCGTTGTAACATATATACATCACATTATACATATTTTAATTAGGCACTTAAGGCTTAAAAATGCATACAAACATTAGACATCATTTAACGTGATGGTTGTATTGCATTGTATTTACATATAAACGGCATATAGGAAATGTTAAATATATATCTTTCATTTCTGCATTGTCTATGATAGAATATACATACTTGACAAATATTGGACCTAATAGGAATAAAGGAGAATAAAGGAATCAATATCTTGTGTATTATATACATGTCCATTTTGGCATTTGATGGGAAAGAAATGTATATCTTTCATTTACTGTTTGTGGTTGGGTGAGTTGGCAGGCTGCAAGCAGTGTGTTACTTACTGCATCACTCAGTCTCAGTGCGCCATGTTGTCTCCCCCTGTCCTCCATTTTGTGATTTTGTCTCTCGGTTGTTACCTTCCTATTTTCATTCAAGCCGGGTCACTGCAGAGGCCATGTGGTGCTGCACGTGTCATCTCTAGGGCTCCCTCGTTATTTTCAGATCCATACCTTTTTATTGTGTTTCATTTAGCATACCACACATCCCGGTCATTTGAAGTGGCTTCAGATGACAGCTGATGGCTCAAGGTGTGTATTTTTGTTTGCCTCGTACAAGGTGATTACGTTCAAGTGCACCTGTAAATTATTTACGGTATCTTGAGATCTCCTCTTTGAATAGTTGTAAATTGTCCGTAGAAAAGGACAGGTGGAATGTCTACTACACTGATATTTTCATGTCAATTATGCCAAAATCGATATGTAATTTATTTGGCCATGGCTCCATTCTAGAAAATATTTTTGTACGAGAAAAGTTTTTAATTTTTTCCGCCCCTGCCAGATCTACAAGCTCACAGTGAGTCATGCGACAGTCATGCCTCAATGGAACAGTGCTTAAATGTTTCAAATGTTCCTCATTTTGCTAGGGGGACCCCATTGGAACCTCTCCCCACCAAACAGATGCAGATCTACGCTGCAGAAGAAGCATGTCTTCATGCATAACATTCTTGTTCACACGTCTCTTCCCATAAGATTCAGCACCAATGCTGTCAGTAAGTGCAGGTGGCTTTCGGCTCTGCTGTATGGCGCGAGCGACCGTGACCCCTGAGGCCCTGTAATGGCCGCCGGGGGTCAGGAAGGTTAATAGAGAGTGATGTAGAGGCCCCTGACTGACATCCCAAAGGGGGGATGGCCCCTTAATCCTTATTAGGCCCCTGTGCTTGCGGTGTTAGTGATCCTTACCTTCTCAAAGCAAACAGCACGCTCCCTTTCAGCTTGACATGGGGCCCCTGGCCTGCCCCCGGCGTTACACTTCTGACCCCGGGGTCGTGGCCTTTGTTCGGAGCCCTTCAGAGCTTGACCCCAGGGGTCACGGCTGTAATAGAGCAGTTGTGGAGGCGCGTGCTCTCGAGGGGCCTCTCAGCGGACCACCTCGTAGAGAGAGGAAGGCTCTGGCGGCGGCACTCTGGCCCCGCTGGTCGCCAGCGAGCGGAGCGTTTGTCTTTGCGGACGTATGTGACGGCTGTTGCTCACATTAGGCGAAAGTGTATGGCCCTTCTGAGCAGTGGTGGAAGAGGTACTCTGTTATTAAAAAAATATATTAAGTAAAAGTAGCAATACCACAACATAGAAATAGTCTTTTAAAAGTGAACTTGAGTTCACTTGAGTAAAAGTACAAATGATGATTCTTTTCACAATTTGTCAAACGCTTTTCGTATGTCAATCTACAAGCAACACACTTGCATAATTGGTTCATGTTTGTAATAATAATTATAATGTACAAAGTTTACGTGTAACACAAGTTTTTACATAATTATTTGTAGTGGGAGATGCAGTGTGGAGTATGAATATAAAATAGAAACAAATGGAAATGCTCAAGTAAAGTAAAAGCACCTCAAGTAAATACCCTCACTTTCCACCCTTAATTGTGAGTCGATACAAACCATGCTTTACTGGGACGGCATGTCGTTGCTGTCGGGCAGAAACCTCCTATCTTCATACTTTTTGTGTTTTTTTCGGTAACGAATGGCCTACTTGGTCATTCAAGTGGAAGACCTACGTATACGAGCTTGGAAGCTTGAGCTTGTCGATCTGCTATTTTTGCAATTCTTTAAATTTGACTCCTGAAAAGTAACAGGTTTCCACGCGACGGAGAGGATATTCTCACAGGTTTATATTGGACACAGAAGTCCCCCGCTCCAATAACTCTGTTCGTTATAGACGTGTCTGGCTGACTGGTCTGCATTAGTTTCACTGTTAACAAGACGTTACGACTAATAAATTGAGGAAATTGCCACTTCAGTCCAGAAGAGAATTATAAATAATGATTTGATTCTTTCCTGTGTCTCCAGACCAGGTTTCCTCTCCCTTTCATTTGTACTGTATAAAAGAAAATGTCATATTGTTTGTTTGTTTTTATTTATTTTTACGTCTAATTTAAATTGTTTGATCATTTTTATTTGTCTGACTCATCTTCCCTCGTTCATCTGACTTTGTTTGCAGTTTGCGAGTTCTATTGCGTACTCCATATTGCATGTGCGGTTTGTCCCGGGCAATAAGACAAGGCATTGCCTGTGTGCAATAAATCTAATCTGAACTTGTCCAGCAGTCGTGCGTGTGTGTGTGTGTGTGTGTGTGCGTGCGTGCGTGCGTGCATGCGTGTGCGTGTGTTGTCTTTCGTGCCTTCATGGTGTGATTGATAAGGACCTAAGTGTTCCCAGAGTCTGATATGGCGCACTAGATCAACAACCATATTGTTTCAGTGTGCTGCTGCCGGAGCATAATTCATTAGTAGTACTCTGTGTCATTTCTAACCGCTCGCTCAAGGCATGCAGTCATCGTTTCGGTCACGCTGATCGTACTCTCGAGCGTCACCTTACTGCGTTCCAAAGCTCAATAAACCGTCTGATCCAAGGTGACGCTTTTGATTCCACCTCTAGACGAACGGCTTGTGAAACACACCGTCTCTGTCGGGCTGAAGCCTTGTAGGAAATGGACAAAATTACCTGTGTTCCAATGGACCCAGTGTAGTTATTATTCATATTTAGTCACAAGCTCTTGTTAATACTTTTCATTGGTTCAATATTTATAAAACTCACAGACGTGACCTATTTCAACCTGAGGCTGTCATCCATATTTTGGCTGTGTCATTATTGCCAAATTGTTTTACAGAAATGTTCAGAACAAAAAAGTTGCAAAAATCTTACAACACATCACGTTGTGAGATTGTAGATCCAATATTTCCACTACTTATGCGTGGCACTGTCACACGATAAAGTATCAAATAGGGAATTCATTTATGAAAAGAAAAGAAAGGATAAGGAAATTCAAGATGAATTATGAAGATAAAAGGTTTCTGCACGACAGTGACGATATTAAAAAAATAAGGATATATATATATATATATATATATATATATATATATATATATATATATATATATATAAAGGTGGTGAAAAAGCACAGGGTTTGTGGACTGTTGGAGGTGTTGTGAAGAGGAGAAGAGGGTGGTTGTTAATATTGGAGTTTCATCAATGGCGGGTCCTTGCGCAGGCCGCTCAGGCAGGGGCGAGGCCGTGCAGAGGGCTACGGTGTCAGAAGTTGGCAGCCGAGCCAAAACCAGAGCTGTATCCTCGGGTGAACTCTCTCTCCCGGCGTCGTGCAACAGGCTCTGCCAAGTTTTTTGAATTCCTGCCACATGTGAGATGGTAAACAACTGACTAGCAAGAACAGCATGCTATAGGTAGGGCTTGGGGTTGAGCGAGGCTGAAACTATAGGTGCATTTCATGTGGACTGGTGACACACACGCTTATTCCCCCTGTTGCCTATTGTTTGAGTTATGCTTTCCATGTCCACGTTTTTCTTTGCTTTTTCCCCCTCCTTTTTCTCCTACACCTGCGGCGTACGGCCGTACGCGATTGGTGCAAAGATGTGGCGCGATGTGACGTCATGGGCTTAATAATAACGCCCCGATCGCCGTTTTGGCGCTCAATCACTTTTTCCTCATCAATAGAACAGGACTGCATGTATTCGGCAAGTCAAAAAAACACTGCCCGACTGTCCACGCGCTACAACGTCATTATCTCTGGCACTCCTCTGCTGCTTGTGTTCCACATGGCGGTACGTTTTATTTGTGCTACGTGTGCTTGTGATATGCGCCTGGTGCAGCCCAGAGAGAAAGGCTTTCTTTTGAAACTCTGGAGGAAAAAAAACGAGGAGTGAGCGAGGGAGAAAGAGTGAGAGCTGGACGAGATGAGCATGCTGTCTCCCTCTCTTTCTCTGGGTCTGTCCTGCCTCCAAGGTAGAAAGACACTCAGCAGCGCAATGCCTCTCTCTCTCTCTCTCTCTCTCTCTCTCTCTCTCTGTCAGCCTCCAAGACCGAGAGTGAGAGTAGAAACTGTAACCAGCCAAGCCGCCATGTTGGTTTCTTGTTCGCTGCTGTTCCCTGCTCTGCCTGTTTCCCACTAGAAAAAAGAAAAAGAAGAAAAAGACTAAAACCTAAATAATAAAGTGAGCGGGAAGGTTATTCCCTTCGGCCGCGTTTGTTTCGGCAGCGTCCTTTCACTCTTTTTAGTGTGCAATAAAATCAGATTAAAATCAAAACCGGCTGGCCGTGCAACCCTTTACCCTCCCTTGCGATACGAGATTTTCTTTTTCGGACACTTTTTTTCCTCTCGTCCTTCCTCTCTCCTTTGTGGCCCTGCTGCTTCATAGCCAAGGGGAGGACAGAACAAAAAGAAGAAATAAGAAAAAAAGCTGTGCCTGTGCAACTTTCTTTGGAGAGGAGTCGAGGGGAATGGCTTCTAAAAGGGAGGAAGTTGGGTGGGGGGTGGGGAGGTGGCTTGTTTCCACAGGGAATCGGTTGCAAACAGCTAAGGGACATTACAACACTGGCCACTGAGAGATGTTTCAGGGAGGGGAGCATACTGTATGTTGGAGGGAGGCTGAGAATGAGCAACCTTCAGTACTTTGATGCAGAGGTTGGTAGGTGTGTGTGTGTGTGTGCGTGCGTGCGTGCGTGCGTGCGTGCGTGCGTGCGTGCGTGCAAACGCCCATGTACACGCTTGCTTAGGGAGGGGCATTCTGGCGAAGAAGTCACCAATTCAGGCAAGAATATTGTGAGTTGTGGCCAAAATTGTTTGAAAAGAAGAGGTGTCGAATACACATGCTGCTACCGAGTGGAGAGGAGTCGGTGGGATGCAGAATGGGCTGGGCCATGGGTTAGAGGACACAGAATGGGAGAGAGAGAGGGCCAGGCCATGGGTTAGAGGACACAGAATGGGAGAGAGAGGGGCCGGCCATGGGTTAGAGGACACAGAATGGGAGAGAGAGGGCCAGGCCATGGGTTAGAGGACACAGAATGGGAGAGAGAGGGCCAGGCCATGGGTTAGAGGACACAGAATGGGAGAGAGAGGGCCAGGCCATGGGTTAGAGGACACAGAATGGGAGAGAGAGGGCCAGGCCATGGGTTAGAGGACACAGAATGGGAGAGAGAGAGGGCCAGGCCATGGGTTAGAGGACACAGAATGGGAGAGAGAGGGCCAGGCCATGGGTTAGAGGACACAGAATGGGAGAGAGGGCCAGGCCATGGGTTAGAGGACACAGAATGGGAGAGAGAAGGCAGGCCATGGGTTAGAGGACACAGAATGGGAGAGAGAGGGCCAGGCCATGGGTTAGAGGACACAGAATGGGAGAGAGAGGGCAGGCCATGGGTTAGAGGACACAGAATGGGAGAGAGAGGCCAGGCCATGGGTTAGAGGACACAGAATGGGAGAGAGAGGGGCCAGGCCATGGGTTAGAGGACACAGAATGGGAGAGAGAGGGCCAGGCCATGGGTTAGAGGACACAGAATGGGAGAGAGAGGGCCAGGCCATGGGTTAGAGGACACAGAATGGGAGAGAGGGCCAGGCCATGGGTTAGAGGACACAGAATGGGAGAGAGAGGGCCAGGCCATGGGTTAGAGGACACAGAATGGGAGAGAGAGGGCCAGGCCATGGGTTAGAGGACACAGAGAGGGAGAGAGAGGGCCAGGCCATGGGTTAGAGGACACAGAATGGGAGAGAGAGGGCAGGCCATGGGTTAGAGGACACAGAATGGGAGAGAGAGGCCAGGCCATGGGTTAGAGGACACAGAATGGGAGAGAGAGGGCAGGCCATGGGTTAGAGGACACAGAATGGGAGAGAGAGGCCAGGCCATGGGTTAGAGGACACAGAATGGGAGAGAGAGGGCTGGGCCATGGGTTAGAGGACACAGAATGGGAGAGAGAGGGGCCGGCCATGGGTTAGAGGACACAGAATGGGAGAGAGAGGGCCAGGCCATGGGTTAGAGGACACAGAATGGGAGAGAGAGGGCCAGGCCATGGGTTAGAGGACACAGAATGGGAGAGAGAGGGCCAGGCCATGGGTTAGAGGACACAGAATGGGAGAGAGAGGGCCAGGCCATGGGTTAGAGGACACAGAATGGGAGAGAGAGGGCCAGGCCATGGGTTAGAGGACACAGAATGGGAGAGAGAGGGGCCGGCCATGGGTTAGAGGACACAGAATGGGAGAGAGAGGGCCAGGCCATGGGTTAGAGGACACAGAATGGGAGAGAGAGGGCCAGGCCACAAGCAGACTCATTGCAATGGTATCGTTGTTGCCTGTCTGACATTTCTCCTTTACCTATTCACCGCCATGCTTTCATTGTATGTTGTTCTTTTGAGTGGTTCTCAAAGTGGGGTCCGGGGACCCCCATGGGTCTTTGAGGGTGTTCTAGCGGGTCTATTTTCAAAACAATCTTGATGAAGATGTGAGAAGATTTTGAATTATTCTTGAAACATTTCAAACACACAAATCGTGCACAGGGGTCACTGGCAGAAAATCTTTTCAGGTTCAAAATATATATTCATTTGGGGGTGAACCACTGCTCGACATTCTAGGTGCATTATCATATTATCACAGGAATTGTACAATGTGCCCATTTGTCAGTTTTGCAAACGTGCCTCTCTGCTGCTTCTCCGGCCTTCTTTACCGGGCAGGTCACACCCTGTGCAGAAAATGTACTTTGTAAATACTGTACATATTTTTGAATGTTTAAGTAATTTATTTTAAAGCGAGTACTCCAGTTTTATCACTCAAGTACAAATTTGACTGAGCAACTTTCAATTGTAGTTGAGCAATATTGGAGTATACTGACGTTGAGTCCAGCCCTGCATATGTGGCTTTGACCAACTGCCAAGGTAGTCAGCTACCCCCTCCTCCCCCTTCCCCCCGGACCCCTGAACTCAGAAACCTACCCCCCAACCGCTGGTAATGTTCAGATTCATAAAACGTCTGAAACGTAGGAGGAAGAGAGAAAGTTACGGTAACTTAAGCACTCTATACTCACCTATAATACTGTTCAAAAAGTCTGTAGAGTTTATTTTCTTTTTTTTCTTGGTGAAGTCACTGGGAACTGTGTTGCACTGCAGTCAACCCCACCCCTCAGGATCACAATCACAAGAAAAGGAAAAAAAAACCTGTTCATCGCGGGGTTAAAACTAAAAACCCAAACCTTGGTATTAAACTGTATAGGTGCACGAGGACAAACAGGACTGATCTTACAATCGAGTGACTGAAGTTGTTCTCGACTCCTTTGTGTGTGTGCGGGTGCGCGGGTGCGCTCGCGTGTCTTTGCTTTTGGCTCTTAACTATGAGGAGTGGACTCTGTCACCTCGTACAACCCCCTCCATTGCTGACCCCCCGTCCCCGTCCCCTCGTCCGTGCACGCGCACGTATAGCGTCGAGGACCCCGGTGATGAAAACGCGCCGTTCACACGCGCTCTCCCGTTTCATCATCAGCTGAGCTCTCTCTCCTCCAGTCACAGCCC
>NC_139714.1:34473473-34550973 GCF_964188405.1 Protomyctophum parallelum
GAACTTCATAGTGTCAATTTGACGAACTTGACCCTGTTGAATGCCACCACACTCACGCCGTTCCCACAGCAGCATAGTGACACGTCCCATCAAAAACCTCTCTGTTACATTCATTTCTTTCGGTGTGGTGTCATCTGAATCAACGCGTCTCTGCTTCGGCTCAACAGATAATCTCCTCAAAAGGAAATTAGTCGGAAAACGGGTGGAAGAAAAGCCTTGAGCCTAAAGGTCAAATGAAGATTAGCCAGAAACAGTACACGGGGGCACGCCGGCTGCCACCCGGAACGGCACAAAGACTGCATTGTCATGGAGAGCCTAAAGCTCAGAGCGCACACGCACGCACACTCACGCACGCACACACACACACACACGCACGCACGCATGCACGCACGCACACACGCACGCACGCACGCACACACACACACACACACACACACACACACACACACACACACACACACACACACACACACACACACACACACACACACACACACACACACACACACACACACACACACACACACACACACACACACACAGACATTGACACACATTCCCCGTGAGTATGCACTTGGGGACACATGCCACCTGTTGGCGCAATTGTTCAACTGCATGCAGGATGAATTATGGCGGTGTAATAATAATAATCACATACATAGAATCTACTGTCTGCTTCAAATATAGCCTACCAGAGATTAAAATATCATCAAAGTTTGGGATAAAATTGTGTTATACTGTATTATAACATACAGTACATATACAGTACAATGGTTTAAAGTAGTGTTCTGGACTGTGGCTTTTGATGACATCAGAAATCGTCCAAACAGAACTAGCTTGCCTGCCATGTTCTGCCCTGAGTTTGGTTCAATTCAGTTCCATTCAAAGGCTGATCTGAGAAATGGGGCTGCATGTGACACTCCAGGCCTTGGAATGATTTCACGGCTACGATAGTCGCTGCATGTAGACCAGTGGTTCTCAACCTTTTTATTTTCATCGTGCATTAGTCCACGGTTCCCCATAACTCTGAGAGTGCATAAATGGACCCCCAAGGACCCCTGGCCCCTGGGGGTCCCCGGACGCCACTTTGCTGGTGTATACAAAAACGCTGTTCTCCGCTTGTCCTCCCTCGATGAAGTCATGTGAGGACACATGTCCATGGGGCATTCAGTGGCAGTATAGGACATCTGTCTGCCCCGTCCAAGATACTATTGTTATCCTGCTGCTGCTACAGTGCAACACACCAGCAGTCGTCCCATTGTGAATACTGTAAGCAGTTTGGATTCAAAAGGAGATATCTGTCCAGATATCCACTTTTTTATCCACTTTTTTAAATATATATATATATATATATATATATATATATATATATATATAAAGGAGATTTCTTCTCAGAATCAGATGGAAGGTGCTGTAGTGATTCTTTTTGGGGGTTAAAACAAAACGTTTATTGAGAGAAAACATTTCAGACATTAATCACTTCGGTGTTTCTTCGGTAACAGGGGTCTTCCCATGCATCTCTCCAGCTCTTTAATAAACTGAATATACACATTTTCATTTGGGTTACAAATTTTGTTGACTAAGACTAAAGACTAAGTCGACTAAGGTTTTTGATATTTAGTCGACTAAGACTAGACTAGACTAAACCATTTCTGAAGACTAAATAGGACTAAGACTAAATGGTGTCTTATTCAAAAGACTAAGACTAAATCTAAATATTGTAAATTAATGAACACTGACACACACACACACACACACACACACACACACACACACACACACACACACACTCCTGCACAGCGAGGGTCAGTCAGATATGTATACCCGCTGTGCGGGGTTCTCGGCCACTTAAACATAATAATGAATGAATTCATGAATGAATATTATTCATGCCCCCTGAACCGACTTTTTTCAGCACTAAATAGGAGTATGAATCGCCCCTAACTCAGAGGGTTTACAAATCGTAGTTGCGTTGTTTCCTTATTTTGTGTGACACTGTAGTATGATGAAGTCATTGACAAAAAAATAAATAAAATATGGAGATATAAGACGTTTCTGACCGACATGTAAGCAATGGAACTATCATAGTGAAATGATGTGAAGCCTACAAGCCAAAAGAGAAATGTCATTATTAATCATAATGTTCAAATGTTAAATGACAGATCACAATTATTTGAGCGACAATTACTGTAATTGTCAAGCAAATCTCCACCTTCTCTCTGGCTCTCACAACTACACTTCGAAAACAAAGGTTGCACGGGGCAGATATGACAAATAACAGACATAATGTCCTTATTTTATACTTACAACTAATTATTAATTGTGGAAACAGCCAACCTACAAGATCAAAACTGTATCTGCTATTTACACTATCTTTTGTAAATGTTTGAAATTATATTGACATTTTTAGTATGGCAATGATTATGACGATTATATGCAAAGAAAAATGCAATTATATCAAATAATTGCGTTTAGGCAATAATAATTGTGACGGGGCTGTGTGCTGTCTGCTGTCCCAGGCCGGGCTGGTCAGTTGAGATAGTGTGGTGTCCTCGGAGTCGGCATAGATTTGTGTGGCATTTAAAGGATCTCCAACCTCTCGTAAATCTGCCACAATAGAGCGTCGCAGTCCCGCCCCCTTTCATGACGACGCCAGGCCCAGGAAATGAATCCCAATGCATTTTTCCCATAGACATTTATTTAAAGACCTTTTAAGCGTCGTACGAAGCCAACTCTTGACGTGACAAATCATGACAACACACACAATATTTTGGACCAAACAAATAATTACAAAGAAGAAAAACAACAAGAAAAGTGCCGTTTTTTTCTACTTTCTAATTCTTTGTTTGGCCCGAAAAATGTTGTTTGTTGTCAAGATTTGTCACGACAAGAGTTGGCTTTGTCCGCGGCGTAAACGTCTTTAAATAAATACTTTCTTAAAAGTCTATGTGGAAAATGAACAGGGAGCGGGACTGCGACGCTTTATAGTGGTGCCGGTGCTACGTGCACGTGTGTCGGTTTCTGTGTGGAAGATGCTGCGTCGGCGTGAGAAATGTTTTGGTGTGCACGTGCCACCGCGTCTGCATGTGAGACCTGCGCCGGCTGCGCGTTGCTGCTGACACATCATAGCGTATGTGTGTGCGTGAGTGTGTGTGCGTGCGTGCGTGAGACGTGCGTGCGTGTATTAGTGTGAATTAATATGATCTACTTTGACTCTCCTCCCTGAATCTCTCAGAGAGAAACCACACTATAGCTCCATCTGAATGCTGTGAGGAAAGTCCAACACACACACACACACACACACAAACACAAACACACGCACGTGCGTGCGTGTGTGCGTGCGTGCTTCTTGACTTGCATACGTGATGGAGAGACAGGACATTCTCACTTTTTATCCCAGCTCCATATATATATCAGGCAGGCATTACGGAAAGGGAAACCATGAAGCTGGGTTGAAAACGCAGGGGTAGTGTCGGTGATGTACTGAACTGCGGCCGATGTGTGCCACTGTGCACGCACAACTTGTTACCGGCTCAAATGTGTTTAGGCCTATAGATATGTGAGTGTAAGGCCCCCAGGTTGCTTCCTTGTTTGATGTTAATTGGTCTGGTGAGGTGAAAGCCTAACCTTCCAACAGCTGATAATGATGATGATAACGATGACGATGATGATGATGACACCTTACTCTCCTCATACAGGTCAGAGAAACCGTGGGAAGGAAGAGTTGAGTGACTGCACAGCGTGACTACTGGACCCGGCCTTCACCCAGAGGAAGGGGGGTGCACAGGAACTTAGGAAGTACCATTTTTTTTATAATTATTGCACCCGATCTGTTCTATACTCTATGAAAAGTTGAAAAGCACTGCATGCTGTGGTGTATTTCTGTGTGCTCAAGTCAACGACGGATAGTTTCAGAGAAAACAGCGAGAGAAGACCGTAATTTAAACCGGAATCTATGGGATGCGCGCGCATGTTTTGTGCGTGCGGATTGAGCAAGGTGTTGCCTATGGCAACCGGCTCAGGGCTAAAAGTTTATTTTTAGCAGCAGAAAATATATATACGTCAGCATATAATTTAATATATAAATATAAACGAGAGCAAAGTAAAAAAGTTAATCATAATTATGCATATCCGAAACACCCTTACTACACTCAGGGTTCCTTGAGGGGGTTCTAATGGACCCTTACAGGTGTTGTTCCTCGCCTAAACGTCCATTTCTTCACACACAGGCACCCAAGCGGGACCCCCCAGAGAGCCCTCAGACCCCCGTGGCCAGAGATGAACTGTCCTTTGGGGTGAGGTAGTAGGTTGTATAGTTTTAGGGTTAACTCCCAAGCTGTCTGATGACTATACAACATACTGTCTTTCCTGAAGCGACTGTAATTGCATCGGCGTCGGACTCGTCGGAAAATAAAGACAACAGGAAAAGAAAAACAAGGAGGTTGTTGTTGTTGTATCTGCTCTGGAGGGAACAATCGTTGTTTGTTGGAGATGGAATTGTCTCTTGTTTCGGGTCTGTATCAAAGCACCAGATCTGAAATAACCACAATGCTTTAATACATTTGTGTGCCTATTTTTGGAACAGATACATTATGCATGTTGAAATCTGTGACGAGAGAATATATTCTATTACTAACATGCTGTACTGAAAAGTAACATCTGATCTGATGGAGAAAACAAAAGAAGGATAGGCTATATCGTATCGTTTGCGACATTGCGTAGTTTCACGTCCGATGTGCTCATTCTTTTCCACGACGGGGTGTAAATGAAGCATTGATGATGTTTTGACATGTCTCTGTAGTCTGTACTGTAACTGTAACTCCATTCATCTGACATGTCTCTGTACTGTAACTGCATCTCCATTCATCCAATGATCAGAAGCGTCCTTTATTGTGTGTGTATTTGATTAAGTACTGTAACTGTACTTAAATACTCCACTACAAGTCAGAGGAAAGTATTTTTTTACTTTTTACTCCACTACAATTATTTGTTATTAAGTTAATTCATTATTAGTTACTTTGCAGATTTCAATTTTTGCAAAGCTACATTAACAGCCTGTATGCTTCATATATAAAATAGACGATCTACCATGCACAACATGTTGCATGTTGCTCACGAGCAACATGAGCTTGTAGATCAGTTGTTTTTGAAAATGTTTGACTACTTTTACTTTGGTAAGTATATTGTCATTCATCATTGCCGCTGTGCTTTTACTCGAGTCAAAGATTGAATACCTTGTAACATAATATTATTTTTACGTTGTGGTATCGCTGTACTTTTACGTACGACATGGTTTGTTTTTGTCATTTAGCATGACCTTTGACTGTACTCCCTGTACTGTTCAACAAATAGAGGATTCAATCATTCAATCAGACTTCTTCCAGAGGGAGGCCACAGCACTAGCGGATTCACTTCATGGCGTTCGTACAGGGTGAGGTAGTAGGTTGTGTGGTTTAAGGGTTGTTATTTGAACCCAGTCAGGAGTTAACTGTACAACCTACTGCCTTCCCTGGAGGGCAGCAACTCATCACACTACCGACAGCACGCTTCACCACCACCAGTGGTGTAAAGTCACCCAGTACATTTACCCAAGTGCTGTCTTCAAAGTACAATTTTGAGTGTAACTCTATACTACAATGTACACTGTAATTCTTTTGCCACCAACAGGTAAACACCACCAGCAACACCAACGAATGACTCATGACGTAGGGGCTAGGCCTTAAATACCCCTGAGGCGCTGGGCGCCTACGTCACGAGTCTTAAACCCGCAGGCCATAATTAAATGTCCTGTGGGAGTTCATGAAATGAAATTCTGTATCTCGCTTTCAGAACGAAACCTCCCATAGAGCGAAGTATTTCGCGAACACAACTTAAAAGAACCACAGGCAAAATAATGCTGAAAATTGGTGTTTCATCTACTGAGTGAGTGTATCTGAAACACGCATGCCACACAGTCACGCACGAACACACACACACACACACACACACACACACACACACACACACACACACACACACACACTGAATGAGATCATATTTTCATTATGTGTTATTGTGAACTATATTAAAGACCAATAGCAATAAAAAATAAACTGCCCTAATGAGTCATGAGTGGAGCTGTTTTTCGTTTTTCATTCAGTTGTCAGAAATGTTACTTGGAAATATTGCATAATATTGTACAAGTGGTTCTCAACCTTTCCTCCTTTTCTGGATCAAATCTCAAAAGGTGTTGGCAGTCCACAGCTATCTGTGCGGCATGCCCAAAGCCCCCATTGATTCCATACTCTCCCCTCATCCATGACATGTCACTGTCTGTGCCGAGGTTTCCTCTGAACATGCTTAATTAACCACTTAAAAAACTACAGCAACCGTATTGTGGGGAAATTAAGCTTTCACAGGAAAATAGCTTATCGACAAGCTTACACCGTGTCGCAGCAGCAAAAGCTTTCCCCCCAACAGAAAACCGAAGAGCCCTGAGGGACTACGCTTAAGAAGGTCCTGAGTTGCACACCATATATGGGTTGTATATACCGGTATGTCTCTTAGCTCAGGTAACATGAAGTAAAACTATTCAAGTTTTATCAATCTTTTTTCTTTTTGCTAAAACATTTGTCTACTTGAGCCCTAATAATAAAAGAAATAAAAGAAAATCTGATAATTATTCTACAAAAGAATGCCATGGTTTGGAATTCATCGTTTGTTTAATTTTTGGTAAATTTCATCAGTTCTTTGTACATTGGACAGGCTCAAATAAATATTTGCTCAATTCAAAATTCCTCTAAATCATCTGTTCATGCCTTATGCCGACATAAATGCCATTACAGCCATGGTGACAGTAGGTGGCAGCAAATGATGGTGTTTAGCCAGTTTTAGGTTTAGAGATAAATAAATAGGCCAAGTCTTATTAGACAATGTGCTGCAGCTGGGCCAACAGAAGAAAATAAAACGCATGTTAATTCGATCCCTTGACACAGATTAGACTCATTATAAAGCCTAATGATAAAAGAATGCAAAGCCCCCACGTTTAAATATGAAAGGTAAAAAGTTGTCATATATAATGCTGTGTAGGACTGGGACATTATAGCTTTTATACCTTCATATGTGAGCTGTTTAATATGTGTAATATATGCATAATAGATCTATCTTGGTGTGTGTGTGTGTGTGTGTGTGTGTGTGTGTGTGTGTGTGTGTGTGTGTGTGTGTGTGTGTGTGTGTGTGTGTGTGTGTGTGTGTGTGCGTGTGCGTGTGCGTGTGTGTGTGTGTGTGTGTGTGGGGGGGGTATGAGCGTGATGATTGGTTGAAATCATAGGTGTGTCGGGAGGTGTGGTGAGTCTATAATGATGTCATTTCCGAAAGTGCTTAACTACTTTTGACAAGTTTTCAGTCCCATAGTTTGAAGGCACGGCCTCACTGTGATTGGCTTATTAGTGGATGGTTGTCTTGCCAACCACTGACGCTTGCTTGAAGACAGACATACATGATCACTGCCCCGAAACCAAAGCAATGATAGCACATTACATGATCATTTGAAATCAACAATTAGGTGGCACTGGTAGGACTTTTTGTCTAATCCTTTTAGCTCACATGTCTGACTGTACCAATTGTGCTGTACATCGAACAATCAATAAAGAATAATGAAGGTTAAAATATTGATGATAGGCCAACACAACAATTCATACAAACAAAACTAGACTACAGGTTGGCAGATCTATCTGCGGCTGTGACAACCAACTAGCCAATCGCAGCACGGACCAGGTCGCCCCAGGCGATGGGATGGTATCCACCCCGTCCAGTCAGTCACAGTGTTGACAGAATGGGAGGCTGCTGCTGCACTAATGTTCTAATGTGCTGCTGGCTGAGTGAGGAGACACTGCCCGGAGGGAATATTACGATTATTATAATTATAAAATAAATAATAATAACACACACCTGACCTGATGGCTGATTGACAACACACCTGTCAGCAACACTTGAACTGAAACACACGAGGACAGCGTCACAGCGCTCACTGCAGGTAAATGTACACCATTTAATATAGTGTACAGTGTACACACATGTAATTATTTCACAACAATGTTATGTAATGATGATTATAAGGATTTGTCGTGCCCCCGGATCCAACCTTTTGTCTTGTGTTTGAAGAGGTTTAAGTTTAACTAGCCCCCAGTAGGCTATGTTCAAAGTTTAACTTTTCCACGTTTTTCCCAACAGTGTTGAATCAATGTTTTGTCTAAATAAACCCAGGGATAGCTCTATTGTTATTGTGATAGGCTTTTATTTATTCATTCCACGCGCTGTTTATTCATGTCCAGTTTGTTAACGGCATGATTTCACTGCTGGCAATTTTGTTTAGGTAGCATAAATGACTCTCCTTTATATTTGACCTGAATGCACCCCCCCCCCCCCACCCCCACCATTGTTCTCCTCTCTGAACTTCACTGTGGAATTCTGAGTATTAATTTAACCCTGAGAGAGACACAAATAAATGCATAAGTTAAGGTTTTACGGTGTTCCTTGCCTACACCTGTTTTTATCATAAAAACTATTGGAACATGTGGAACATTAATTTTCCATTTTAATAGAATCTATTTTGCTTTCCTTTTTATCCCCAAATGTTCCGCTCGGCTTCTCTCTTTTCCATTTCCAAGTGGTACTATATTGGATACAGCCTGATGGATGATGATGATGATAACTCACTGCCAGACAGTGTACTGGACTTCCACTTTATTTTGTGCTGACAAGTTCCACACTGTAGAACTTGGCGTCAGCAAAAAAGAAAAAAGAAGTCCCCACAATACCTCATAAAGCCCCAATCTATAGCCTACCTAAAACGGACCTACATATTTGAATCCTCACATTCATTTAGAGAAAGAGCGAGATTAACACACACAGTCAGTCAGTCACACACACACACACACACACACACACTCACACACACACACACACACACACACACACACACACACACACACACACACACACCTCTGAAGAGAAAAACAAAAAAGACCATTACTCCGTCAAAAGTATAAAATAAAGAGGCCTGAAAAGAGAACCACTGCCCGCTACAGGTTGGCCTGTTAAGTAGGGACTAGGGAGCAGCAGAACTGAGTGGGATATAGCGAGCGTGTGTGGTGGGCTTCATCCTCCCACATGACCAACTGTTGGCAGCACCTGGCAGTGACAGGGACGCTAAACCAGGGGGAAATAATGGCATAATGACTAAATCAGGGAGAAAATCATGGCACCTTGGTGAGTTAGTCATTGGTTCATACCCGGGTATGTGTGCAACCAAACTATGTGCAGACTATAGACTTGGGACCGCAGGCAGCACAGATCCTATTGCTTGTGGCAACATTGCTAATAAACAGCCACATTTGCGAAAAAGTTTTAAATCATATTCAATCAATTTTAAGATACCAATCCACTGAGGACATAGCTGCATGAAAGTCCCTGTTATTGTCCCTGTACCACGATGAGTTCAGTGGGCTGATGCCGACAGGATTCATGGCTCCCTTATTATGCCAGAGGTCATTGCCCGTGCACAAGACGGGCAGAGGTTTCCATTCCTAATTTTATAGTTTATAGTTTTATGGCAGGATTCATAACATTACTGGGTGACTATGACTACACATTCTGAATGCTAGTAGTGTACATAGAGTTGGGTCTGTTGTCCTCAGTCGCTCCCTTAGGCTTATAGCTTCCTCTCCTCCTGTTGGTCACAGATAAAACTGTCTGTGGGATTATGGTTCCGCTGAGATTTACAAGACAATGTCCGGGGAGAGTGTCTGAACGCAATGACACAACCCCTTTCCTTCCTCAGTGGGCCATCCTAACGAGGGCATGTAAGGCAAAGTACACAGCAAAATCCACAGGGTTATAGCACACTCTGAGAGTGTACCAAAAAGAAAGCCCGCTACAAATTAAACATGCAGTCAGTAAAAAACAATATTTGTATTTATAGATTTATTGTTCTGTATTTCCATAGTATTTCATTGCTATAGTAATATTGTATTATTAATATTAATTATTGACAAAATCTTCTGTATTTCCTGCCCGATGTGCCTCTATCTTCACCGCATCTGATGCATACATCCGGAATATTACAATTATACTTATTAAGTTTAACTGGTGTGATGTACACTCTCATAAGCCAATTGTATTGTAGAAGTTTTAGACGAATATTCCCAGTCTGGGATTGAGCTTGTGCACAAGCTGTACTCCATTGTTCCATTGTTAAATCCTCCTGAATATCTGTTTTCCAGGCATTAAGCCTATCTTCCGAGGACTCTGGAGAAAAGTCAACCAATAGAGCATAAAAATGATATTATCCCCCTTCCGAATGGGTCATTAACCAAAGCTTTCTCCAGCACAGACATGGATGGGGCCAGCATGGATTGCTCCAGATTAGTTCTAATAAAATCCCTCAGTTGCAGATATTTAAAGATGTGTTTGCAAGGGATATCATATTTAATGCCCAGTTCCTCAAACGAGAGCATACCCCTACCCCTCTCAAAAAACCCTTAATTGACCTATTCCCCTATCAGCCCATAATGTAATCCCCCCATCAGCTCTACCTGGCACAAATTGATTTATTACCACAAATTGGGCCTGAAGCGAGAGAGACGTGGAAGTTCTCATCAATAATGAAATGGTATAAATTATTAGGGGAGGCAGTGGCTCAGGATGTAAGAGCGGCCTCCTGGGAACTGAAAGTTTCCCGGTTCGATCCTTGAGCAAGACAAGACACAGAAGCCCTAATTTCTTCAGAAAGGGTTGATAATATCATCGATGTATAGTACCTACATACAGCAACACTTTATTGCTGCATGCGTGCCTCAGTAGTACACAGCAAATTCCTTTTAACTGTGAGGTGTGAAATGATTTGGCTAGCTGTGTTGAGTCAGTCTGCTGGGGGACACCTTGTGTTGTTTGGCAGAACCAGTTAGACAACCGCTGTACTGCACGCACACATGCACGTGACATCTATACAGTATTGTTATACTTCAAGAACATCGCCATTTTAGAATAGTGGTTATTATAGGCCGAAGCAGCTTCGCATCGCGACACATTGTTGTGACTGTGAGCTTGTATCTGAAATGTTTGAATAACTGAATTATAAAATAGGGTTACTGTGGTTAAACTGTGAATTCTATGGTGCTATATTGGTGCTATATTTTGGTGAACCCCACTTTGGACCCCACTTTGAAAACCACTGCTAAAGAAGTCCCCTAATAGCTTCATTTTTACATTCTCAGGGGTTAATAAATTGACAGCCAGATGTATTTGACATAGGTAATGCAACCAGAGCACATTTATTTTAAGTGTGTTTGGTGTTTCGTTAAGTCAAGTGGGTTTAGCATTAGGAGTTCTGTCTTGTTCTGACTTGCCTCCAGAGAAGAAAAAAGCTCAACTTGCTGTAACACTGTAAAATCCTCAGTGTTCATTTATCCATTAGAAACTCCTAGGGTACAAATGTAATGCATGTCTATTGTGTACCCTCTCAGAATTAGACGAAGACTTTACTTTGAAAAACATAAGATAACTAGAAAAAGTGCCCCTCCCTCGGGGCACAGGTCTCCACCAGTGTTGTTTTTGGCAGCAAATTTCTATTTTAGTTTTAGTCATAGTCTCCTGAATAGTTTTCACTTAGTCTTCACCTGGAATGTATTAGTGTTAGTCTAGTTTTAGTCGACTAAATGTCATAAGATTTTAGTCGACTAAATCTACAGGTGATTTAGTCGACTAAAATGTATTTTTGCGGGCCTTGTTGCTGTCATAATTACTTATTTTACACTTGCTGAAAATAGCCGATCTACAAGCTCACAACGCGTTGCAGCGCGTTGTGAGCTTGTAGATCTGCTATTTTCAGCATGCAACCAAGTGTAAAATGACTTATACTGGATCTGTTGTCCACTAGTCCCTTACTCCCTTCCTAACATTTTAGTCTAGTTTTTATTTGTTGACGAAATTGTCAGTATATTTAGTCTTAGTTTTAGTCACCATAGCATAGTTTTAATTTAGTTTCCATTTAGTTTTCTTCAGTGGAAAAGGTAGTCGACGAACATTTTTCGTCTTAGTTTTAGTCGACGAAAACAACACTGGTCTCCACCAGGGCAGGTCAGGTTGTGGCCTCCTGGTGGAGGCCAATGTGAAAAGGGTGACATTTCAAGTTTTCAACCTTGGATGGCAATTGGATGATTTGAGGCATTTTATTCCAAAAATGTGTTTTGCAAAAATATGCCTGTTGGTGGTGCTATAACAGGCCAATGTGAAAAGGGTGGGATATATTCCTCAGCCTAGTAGGGAAGTCTGTGAAGGATTTCATGTACATTGCATGCTCCGTTCATGTTGTTTGCAAGCTTTGAAAACCAATGTCAGCCAATTAGGTGGAATCTGAAATATCGGACAGATCCGTCTTGAACACATGACTATAGAGATAGTGTGTAACGAATCGATTTGTGGGATTTTTGGACAAAATCTGGAGGAGCAATATATAAAAAAGGGTTTTTCAAAGGTCGGCCTCCTGGTGGCGCTATAACAGGCCGTTCTGGAAAATTTGGGGCAGAGGTTCATTGTTGGCATCCAAGGAGTGTGTGTGGAAAATTTTGCATCAACCGGGTTAACGGTGCCGGAGATTAGCTGTTAACAGACGGACGGACGGACACGCACGCACACACACACACACACACACACACACACACACACACACACACACACACACACACACACACACACACACACACACACACACACGGACGGACGGAGTGCAAAACATGCCTTCGGCCTGGTGGAGACAATAAGTGTTATGACTGTCTCTACTATGCTTGTTTGTTTCTCTATGCTTGCTTTGTTTCTGCAAACAGAAACTCTGCTAATTATGATAATTATTGTGTCTGTCTAAGACCTATAGGCCTATCACTGTATATTTGTATATTATACTAGAGGTTCGGGCCTCACAGTTTGGGCCCTCACACCTACGTTCCACAGCCGATCTGACTGATATATTAATTAATTTAACAGATGTTTGCAACCCTGCAGTGAACATCTGGCAGTTCTACTGATGCCTCCTGTCTGTTCTGGAACAGAATGGAACAGAACAGAACAGACAGACAGACAGACAGACAGAGGGATCAAGGCTAGGGTTGGAATCCTTTCGAATTTTAATGAATCCAGTTCCTAAAAGATTATAATTTTTGATAAACACAAATTCAATCATACATACAGTATTGCATACATATTACTGTGGTGGTTCTCAAAGTGAGACCCAGGGACCCTCCGGGGCGTTCCAAATGGACCCTTTCCATCAGGCCTGTAACTCCGAGAGTTAGGGTGGTCCTTGAAATTAAAACGTTTGAGAACTGTAATTATGCGGTAGACGTGAAGTCCACATACCAGTTCTGATACCCGTTTCCGTAGCTCTATATGACACGTGAAGCCATCTACTGTTGGGCTATATTTTAGCCTAGTCAAAGGGGCCCAAGTCATGATCTGGACAAACTTAACTATGCAGCATCCATTAATGAACATCACTTTGTAAGTCATTCCTGTCACCTTCTCTGTTCTGGGCATGTCATAGTAGCTTAATATTGGTTCAAAATATTCAGCATGAAGCTGACAGATGATCTGCGGTTTCAGATGCAACAAAGTATTTAGTCTTTTCATTTACATTCTTTCTGTCATCCTCCCGTCTTCTCCATTCCCCATCCTCCTAATCTTCCCCAGTCTGATGAGCGAGCGGGCGTGCCTGCTGGCCTCCCGTCCCGGGCCCAACCCCGGAGGTCCCGCAACATGGTAGACATGCCTGGGGACTGTGTGCCCTATACCCCTCCAACCCCTCTGAGGGACTCCGGCCTGCTGGACAGCCCCCTATGCGGAGACCTAATGGAGGACCTGGACGACATATCGTGCTCCATAGGGGACGAGACGCTGGCAGGACCCTTATTGTTCCCCGACCCCGAGTACCAGAGTGCCGGGTCCGAGGGCTCCCTCAGCCTGGGTGAGTAGCAGAAGCGTAGGCGTCCATTGGGCCACTTGGCCACAGGCCCAGTCAATGAAGATCTTGCCCAGTCTAGCTTCAGAAAGACGTGGGCGAAAAACAAAACGAAACGGGAACAGATTCATTGGCAGCCCCTCACCCCGGCCTATGCATGCACATTTCTGCTGTAGCGAACCACAGCAAGCCACCTATGTTTTCAAATGGCCCCCGTTAGCAAGTTGGCAAAACCGGTTTCACCTGTCAGCTGTTTTTGTCTCCACCAGGCCGAAGGCATGTGGGGAGAGTATGTTTTGCACTCCGTCCGTCCGTTTGTGTGTCCGTCCGTCCGTCCGTCCGTCCGTGTGTCCGTGAACAGCTAATCTCGGCCACCGTTAACCCGGTCGATGCCATATTTTGCACACACACTCCCTGGATGCCAACCATGAACCTCTGCCCCAAACTTTCCAGAACGGCCTGTTATAGCGCCACCAGGAGGCCGCTTTGTGCAAAACAAGTTTTTGCACAGTACACCTACAGATTTTGTCCAAACATCACGCAAATTGGTACACACACTCCCTGGATGCCAACGATGAACCTCTGCCCCAAACTTTCCAGAACGGCCTGTTATAGCGCCACCAGGAGGCCGCTTTGTGCAAAACAAGTTTTTGCACAGTACCTACAGATTTTGTCCAAACATCACGCAAATTGGTACACAGTCTCTCTAGAGCCATTCAACCAAACCGGTCTTTCAGATTTCTCAGACTCCATCCTGATTGGTTAAGATTGGCTTCCAAAGTTCACAGGAGTGCTCAGTTTCAAACAAAATGCTGCAAATCATGAACACATCGCGTGATTTCCGTCAAATTGTGCACCCACATTCCCACTAGGCCCAGGACAAAATGCCACATGAACAATTTCAACTCAGCCTCAAGGTGGCGCTATAACTGGCCGAAAAGTGTTTTTACCTCTAACTGCACGGATCTGTGGATAACCTGGTGGAGACCTGTGCCCAGAAGGGCACTTTTTCTAGTTTGTATTCTTTCTTTTTTTTTTGTTCTGTTTATTGAATAGCACTCGATGACATAGTCAACATTTTCATTACATTTGTGCCCCTTGCCCCCACCCCTTCCAAGATCTGTTTCTTGTTGCCAGTACATATTCACAAAATATGTTGTGAGTGGCCTAATTCGGCATAATACTGGCCAGTATTTGAATGTATACAGAAAAATAAACAATACGAAAAAAGAAAAAAAAGAAAAGAAAAACAAAACGGCAACAAAAAGACAAAAACAACAACCATCTTAATGAATCTTATAATACAGGGTTAAGTGGTTAATTGTAAAAAATAATCCATTAAAAATGTTGTGTTGATTATTCGAATTGACCTACATGTGCTAGATTGACTTGGTTATTGCTTCTAAATGTGGGTTTCGATATATTTCTGCTTAATTGCCCAGCCTTAGTTCCATGGCCCTTTAGCAGCCTCTGTGCGTTCCCCCAGCACAACACTCCAAACACACCAGTTGCCTTCTGTAATTTTAGAAAGACACTTCGACCCGAATTCCTTCCGTCTGTATGAGTTGGTTATGCAACTGGCTCCGGTGAACTGGGTCACAGTACAGGGGAGAACGCCAGTCCTGAAGTCAGTCAGAGTGCAACGGAGATTCCTCCTCCAAAGCAGCATCTTGTCAGGGAAGCCTGTAGGAGCGAGGAGTAAGACTCAATGTGACGCCCTCTGTAAAGGTGGTTGCACACTGGACACAATTTTCGGAAAACGCCGCAAAAAATCCGAAAGTGTGCAGGGACCTTAACTCGGGCAACACAAATTAAGGACAAAAACGTAATTAACAAAACATGTTTAACATATGCATTATGCACAATATAAAATAAATAGTACTTCTGAATGATGATGAATGATAACTTTTTTTCCCCCCAACATAGTGTCCAAGTCAAGACAATTTTATTTATAGAGCACATTTAAAAACAACCAAGGTTGACCAAAGTGCTGCACGGTATATAAAAATGAATAAATAGAAATAAAAACCTCAAAAGATGACAAAAGCGGGACAAGGAGGTGATGTGCGGGACGGGAGAGGAACCTCAAAGTCAAGGGATGAAATTATACGGCATCAGCGCTTTTAAATATAACATCACGTCCCCCACCCAAAGGTCAGGTTCAGGCATTAATCATCATCATGTTTTGACCAGTGCCACAATGTATCAATCTGAAATGTTTTAGGTTTCGTCTAGTTTTAGTCGACTAAATATCATTATCCAATCCAATCCAATCCAATCCAATCCACTTCATTTATAAAGCACATTTTTATACAACAAGGTTGAAACAAAGTGCTGTACACAAAGAAATACTAAAAAAAAGCAACAACAACAACAGTACATAAACAGGGCAACATAAGGATACAATGCAGTTGAAGCAGCAACTCTTAATCAGTATGTTCAAATGCCAAGGAGTACAAGTGAGTTTTCAGACGTGATTTAAACACAGACAAGGATATTGAGAAGCTCGAGGTAAAAGTTCATTCCACAGTGTGGGTGCTACAACAGAAAATGACCTATCCCCCCAGGATTTCAGCTTTGATTTAGGGATCTTGAGAAGTGACTGGTCAGTCGACCTCAGGGCCCATGTCGATACTTTAGGAGTTACAAGTTCCGAAATATAGACTAGTGCCAACCCATTTACAGACTTAAAAGCAAACATTAAAATCTTAAACTGGATCCTGTAGCGCACAGGAAGCCAGTGTAGGGAGGCAAGGATCGGGGAGATGTGATCATACTTCCGTGTCCCTGTTAAGAGGCGAACGGCCGCGTTTTGGACTAACTGTAGTCGTGACAGACAGGCTTGGGTAACACCAACATACAGTGCATTACAGTAGTCAAGTTGGGTTGAAATAAAAGCATGTATGAGACGTTCAAAATCATTAAAAGTTACAGCAGACTTGACTTTCGCTAAAAGCGACTAAAGCGACTAAATCTACAGTTTATTTTGTCGATCAAAAGTGTATTTTGGGCAGGCCTTGATGGCGTCGTAATGCCTGATTTATCCCTCCCTAACATTTTAGTCAAATTTTTATTTGTTTTATGAAATTGCCAATATATTTAGCCTGATATTTAGTCCTTATTGAGGGTATGCACATGCATAAAGTGAATGGGAAAATGAGTGAGTTTAATGTCGTTTAATGGACAACTTTAGTTTTTTTCAACCAAGGTTCACGTTTTAGGTTGTTATTAGACAAAGTAAAAGATGAGTGTTAATTTTATGTTGATTTATTTTTGTATTATTTACTATAGTCCTAATAAACCCTAGGAAATTACATCTGGCCACAGAAGATCACAGGATCTACTGAATGTGAAGGTAGCCTACTGGGGGAAGGCTTATACTGTGTGTATAGGCTAAATATGTCAGTTTGTCACATTCAGTAGATCCTGTGATCTTTTGTGGCCAGATGTAATTTCCTGGGGTCTATTAGGACTATAGTAAATAATAAATAAATAAATCGCCATAATATTTTGTAAAAAAAATACATATTTAGCCCCATGCTTGAATGCCCCCGCCCCCCTGTCAAAAACTGCTAAAATCCCCAAAACGAAAGAAAGCAGCAAATGAAAGAAAATTAACACTCACCTTTTACTTTGTCTAATAACAACCTAAAACATGAACCTTGGTTGAAAAAAACTAAAGTTGTCCTTTAACATTGTTTAATGTAATCAGATAGGACTTTTCTGTTTGGATGTATGGGCTATCAAGGCCAGAAAAGTAGCCCACTGAAGCCCAACACACACCGGCTCCGTCCGACGCGGTGCGGCGCGTTGCCGCGCGGCGCCACCTGGAAAATAGAACTGGTTCTATCGGCGGACGGAGCCGGTGTGCGATAGGTTCATTGAAAATAATGGAGGCGGCTGTTTTGACGCGCGGCGGTCGCAGGCGGTGTGTGATGGGCTTCAGTCGGCGTTCCCACTTAACTTCCGGGTATGATGATGATGTCACGCGCATACCCTCTATAGCTTATTTTTTATTAATTTTTTATTACATTTTCGTCAGTGAAAAAAAAGGTGGTCGACGAACATTTCGCGCCGTAGTTTTAGTGGACAAAGTGAACACGGGTTCTGACTGTCCTCCACCGCTGCAGATCCGTTGACCCCGGCCTCCAGTCCCTCGTCGGGGGTCAACGGCGGGGGTCCCGACCCAGGAGGACCCCAAGAGACCTCCAGCCCCCTGAGCCTGGAGTGCAAGGTGTGTTCAGACAAGGCCTCTGGGTTCCACTACGGGGTACACGCCTGCGAGGGCTGCAAGGTGAGTCATGAATGCGAGTGCTAACGTTTAGCATGATGTGTAACGACTAATGCAAGGGTTCCTCAAACTCAAACGAATTGCAGGCATTATATACATTTAGTTTGACTCGGTTCCACGGGTAAACATGTGAAAATAGATGAACGGAGTCCAAGCTCACACGCCTCCCCTGTAGGAGTCTACCGGAGACTGCGCATTATTGGCTTCATGGGGTGTGTAATTGATAGAAAATAAGTCATTTTTTTGGATGAACTACTCCTTTAAGGCCTTGAAAAATGTATTTTCATTGTGATGGTGATGGTGGAGGAGCCACTGGCCGAATAAATTATATTCCATCGTACATCGCCGGCGCACATGACCTCATGCGTGCAACACACACACCACTAAGACGCCCTGAGGGCTAAAACAACAGGTCTGGGAATGGCCATATATGGACCTTTTTATTTTTAATTGATGTTTTTGGGCCAGGTAGGGCGTAAAATGTGTGCTAATTAGTAAGGCGGGGCCTCTGGCTAGCCCAGTTAGAGCCCAGGTAGGTCCGGGCCTTAATTTTCGGACCTGTTGAGAACTAGTTTTCGCTGGCTGCCAGGCGTGGCTGCGCTAATGACTTTGGGGTGGGTCCCGTCTAGAGTGGACGGGTATCAGTCAAAAGGGAGACATCGAAGAGGAATGACGGGTGGGGAAGGCTCAACATATGGTCAGCTCCATATATATAGTCAGATGTAGAGTTGCTGGCCGGCTCCATATATGCAGATCTGGGTGATGATCCAGTCTTCTCCATGTATGTTTGATTTCATATATGGAGACGGGTCAGACGGCCATACTGTATATTGGAGTGTGTTTGTTACGAGGCGTGACTGACGCTGTATTGGCCATTATATGATGCGACGGACGGACGGATGGACGGACTGACTGACAGGTTTTGCGGGTTTTCATAGTAAACTGCGACCTACTGTCGCAATAACTATGCGCCCTCATACAGTTAAAGCTTCACGCTATGAACTTTAAGCATGTGCAGTAGGCACACACACACACAAACACACACACACACGCACGGCGCATGTGGTACACTCATGACGATGCCTGACATTGAGGCGAGTGGAAAGTTAATCCCCGATTTACACTTTGTTGTGTGTCGGTGGAAATGTTGTGGGCCTTTAATAGTGAGGTAGGTGTGTAGCAGTCACATCATGTGAGGAGGGTGGTGTGGTGTGTGGTGTGTAGGACGACTGAGTTGACATGTCAACTCTCACCCGCTTGGCACAGTGCCTGGTCAGGGTGACGGTGACTGTCAACACACACACGCACACACACACGCACGCACGCATCAGATAAATGCATGAATAGTGACCTGACAACATAGTCTTTTAGGTTACACTTGCACAAACAAACGCATGCACGCTGTCACTCACACAAATGACTAAATCTAGTCAAAGTGAGTTCTCGCAGCCTGAGCGCTACAGGGGGACCAAGTGTGCATGTTTGCATCCAGGGGTCCTCGAGTGAGTTCCGGCCCCGGGTGCCCCCAGCAAAATGATGAACAGTTTAACCACTTTAACCCTATTTTTTTAATACTATGGCTATTCAAAAATAACACATCTGCTCGAAACATTGTGAATAATTGTGAAAAATGTTAAGAACACAAATGTTCTCTTATGGGGGTCCCATAATAAATCCTTTCAGATTTGGGTGCCCATGCAGTCAAACATGTTGAGAACCCCTTAGCTAGAGCACATGAAGTTACACATACTGTACATAGAACCCCTTAGCTAGAGGACATGAAGTTTCACATACTGTACATAGTGTATAGTTATAGGTGGATGGAGAATGGAGCTGTTTCATTGGCTGCCGTGTGTGCTTCCTCCCGTTCTGTGACTTTGGCATAATCTTTGCACAAAGACACACACACACACACACACACACACACACACACACACACACACACACACACACACACACACACACACACACACACACACACACACACACACACACACACACAGTGGCACCCTGTGTGTAGAGAGCCTGTGTGTGTGTGTGTGTGTGTGTGTGTGTGTGTGTGTGTGTGTGTGTGTGTGTGTGTGTGTATGTATGTGTGTGTCTCACACACACACACACACACACACACACACACACACACACACACACACCCCTAGAACTCTGTCCCCTCTGGCCCTGAGGAGTCCAGCTGGAGAGAATCTCGTCTTCTGGAACCTCTCAGTGTTCTGGATGTGCTGGTACCCCATGTCCAGCCTATAGGAGACAGGAGAGGGGGGAGGGGAGACACAGAGGGACAATGACATTGCTTTGCATACAATTTACAATTTAGGCATTTAGCAGACGCTCTTAATCCAGAGCGACTTACATTTAAGCAAGAACAAAAGCATGGGAATACATCACATAAAAGCATTTATCAATATCATGAAACATGCGTAAGCTAAGAAAGTAACAGTGGAATATCTATATAATGAAACTATACATACACTATACATATAAACTATACATATTTACTACTATGCTATACACATGGCGTGCTATGACTATATACAATACAATTATAGTGCTGTCTACATAACATGAATAATGGTCGAGCGTCATATGTGTGTGCGTGTGTGTGTGTGGGTGTGTAAAAGCAGCTGCCCACAGGGCTCCAACATAGTATGTAGTATGTATGTCATAGTGTGTTTCCACTCGGCGTGACGAATGCAAAAGAATGTTGCACCATTGACCACGTCACCGACTGTTTCCACTCGGCGTGACGAATGCAAAAGAATGTTGCACCATTGACCACGTGCATGTTTGACACTGCAAATGACAGGGTTGCTAAGTCAGACCGTTCTAGCGCCCCCACCCAGAACCATGTCAGGGGGAGAGATGTAGGCACACATGCATGTCTCGCCATGAGTTCACATGCGTTCATGCAATACATTATGCATCACAAAGGTCTCGGTTATTGTCAAGCCATTTAGTATTTTTTGCAGTTACCGTGCTTGAAAGGGATGGCACAGACCATATGGAGATTGTAACTGGGTTTCACTCAAACAATGACCACACAGTTTCCTTCTTTTTACTCTTCTTTACTTTTTAGTTGAGTACAGTTGTACAGGCATTGTGTAAGCGGTAAGTCAGTAAGTCAGGTGAAAAACCTTAAAGGGAAAATAAAAAACGAATGTAAGTATAATGCACATTAAATCAATACACATACTTTGCATATGTTTTAAACACCTGTAAATATCATTCTTACTTAATAGTGTCTCTTTATCAATTCATTTTAAATCAATTAATTTTTTGCTCAATTTGTTTTTAAACTGTTTTTAAACATAATAAACTCATGAAATGTAAATTAAATAAACTTAATTAATTAGCATCATTTTTTTTTTTTTTTAAGATATTTTTTTTGCGGCTTACGCCTTTTATTGATTTTTTAAGGGACAGACAGTAGGCTGACAGGAAACGGGAGAGAGATGGGGGGATGACATGCGGTAAAGGCCGTGTCGGGTCCGGGAGTCGAACCCGCGGCACACCGCGACTGGATCACCAGTCCGGTGCCCAGACCGTTACGCTACGGCCTGGGCCATTAATTAGCATCATTGAACCGTTTTTATCAATCAATACTCAATTCAAGTGTATTTTAAATCAAATAATTATGTTCAATGATCATGTCCAATTGGCCATCATGTTTCCTTTAACTCCAACTCAAGTCATCACAAACAACAACAACAAACAATGTCCATGAACTGGCATGCAACTGGCATGATCTGTCACAAATAAACAGTTCTTTCTCACCGGCTGTCTCTCCAGCATTTATATGGCTGCATCCTTCTGCTCTGCTGTTTCAGTGTGTGTTGCTCCTCTTTGAATGCACACTGCTGTTTCTCCTGGAGGTTTGTGTGTTTCCTGTGTTTGGCCAACGCCCTATTCTCAGGTGCAGTGCATGCACTGATGCTGATTAGTGAGGCAATTGTGGAGTGAGTGAGTGACAATCAGCTGAGTGTCAGTGCAGAGGTACATCACTGCGCCGTAGGCGTGCTCGCTTCCATCCGAGAACGTTATTGCCCAAGGATCTCCAGTGAAGCTTGGAGGCGTTATGGCCCTGGTGAATGTAATCTGCCCGAGTTGCACATACTCGGATTGCATCTTCTCTGAGGCTGTCTGACAATGCTGTATCCCACGTGTCTTTGACAGGGCAGTTGTCGCTCCTTGCCTCCTGGAATGCTCTCCGCACAATGATGGCACCCTTCTGCTTGGCAGGAGTCACCAGGCCAACTGGATCATATAACCCTGAGACTTGACTCAGGAGGTCCCTTCTTGTCAAAGGGTTTGGGGTTTGCTCTCTTACTTGGTCTAGTAGAAGGTTTTGGCCAAGTCGCATCTTCTTCTTTCTCCTTGAGAAGTTGATAGATGACATGACATGGAGCTTGTCTTCTTTCACAAGGTAACCCAGACCAAGAGCTTTGTTATCCTCGTCCCTCATCTGATTCGGGAGGACCATGTTGTTGACTTTGGTCTTACTTGCTTCGTGGTCATTTTCCTTCCTCCCACTTTGGCCTGAGAAGACCCAAGGCTTCAACTGGAAACCTCCAGCTTTTAGGATTTGCTCCACGTTTGCTGTGATGGTTTTCAGCTTCTCAAGGTCGTTGTGAGACGTAAGGATGTCATCAACGTAGCTTTCATTATGTAGCACTCCTCTCTCCTCTTCAAGGTGGGCGAAAGGAGGTAGGTTGGCTGTTTCTCGCATTGCGAGTTGTGCGATGCATCCTGCTGGTTTATCACCAATGTTAACTCTGGTGATCGCATACTCCTCCAACTCTTTGTCCTCTGAATCTCGCCAGAGGAACCTGTGGAGGTGCATCTCACAGTCTTCCAACCATACACTGTTGTACATTTTACGGATGTCTCCTAAGGCTGCGTGTGTTCCGCCTCTGAACCTCAGGAGGACAGCACGTATCTGGTTGAGGACGTCTGGCCCCTTCATCAGCAGGTCGTTCATACTGATGCCTCTGAACTTTTGACTGCTGTTCCAGACGAGTCTTACTGGGGTTGTAGTAGAGTGTGGGTTTGGTGCGATCAGATGACTCACAAACCATACTGGTCCTTTCCATGTGATGATTTGTTTTTTAGTCAACTTGATTGCCGCTCCTCGGTCGACCATGTCATGCACTTGAGCTTTGTAGGCCGACTTCCACTCTGGTTCTTTGGCAAGCTGCTTCTCTGTCCTTAGGAATGTTGCTTCAACTGCACCTTTGTTGTTCGGCAGTGAGGCTGGATCCTCTAGCCAGGGATACTTTGCATGCCAATGTGGTTCTTTGCTGTGATCGTCGCTCATGACATAGGTGAGTCCTTCTTTTACCACCTCAAGCTCCCTTTCCTCCGCAAGAGTCATTTCTTTACCACCGGGCTGGCAGTTTCCGCACCGGCAGCCTCCACATCTGGGCTCGCATGCTGCACCAATGCTATCCCATTGCCACCATTCCAGGAAACTCTTTGTGGGTCGAAGCAGTCGATCCCTCAATTTCAGCTCCTTTGCTTGAGGCGTTTTGCTCCGGAATGCGGTTAGTGAGCTCTTCGTATTTCACAGCTGCTGCTCTCATTGATCTTGCAAAGTGCGTTTTTGACATGTGAGCTGACACTTCAACCTCCTCAAACAGTTTGGGGTGTGTTCCTCCAACTGTTTTCCCGAGTGGTCCATCCCACAGTACGAGGTCTCCCACGACTCTGACTCGCTGAGGAGCTAGCTGGCCTTCTCTGTGGCTAATGAGGAGTTCGACTTCTTTGGGCCTCACAAGCTCATCACGAGGTATGTCTGGGAAGAATGGCTGCAGCTGTTCAGGTGTCACACTTTTGTGGACGTCTGCAATGTTGTCTAGCCCATAGCAAACCAACTGATGTGCTCTCAGTGTGCCCTTGGGAGTGGATACACGGATTTTGAGGAGATAGCGCTTTGTCTTTACTTGGACTTTCATCCCGCCAACTCCATGGACAACGAGCATGATGTCTTCACTCTTTAGATTCAGACGGCTCGCCACTCTGTGAGTGATGTAATTTGTGTCAGATGCTAAGTCGATGAGTGTCCCGACCTTCTGTCCGGCGTTAGCTGTGACGACAAGTAGCATCATGATCACTGGAAGCTCTTGCATTCCATTCTTTATCAGTAGACTCTGTAGGTCATTTGAGGTTTTGAAGACTCTGGAGGCGACATTTGAGAAAACCTCCCTGCACTGCTTTGCCAGGTCTGGTGGGAGATTTTTGATGAACTCCTCTTGAACCTCTGTGTACTTCTTTCTGCCTTTATCTTTTTCGGATTTGTCTGCAGACCTCTTTGACAGAGATTTGGGACAGAGGTAGAAGTGATGCTCGGGCCCCTGCTCGTCTTGGCAGTCTGGGTACTTGCATAGAAAGCCAGGTTTGCAGGGTGACTGGTTTTCGTGCACCTCAAGACACCTTCAGCAATGAGACCTGCCATGACGTCGTCATTGGCTTCCATGACTTTGTCGGCTTCCATGGTGAGTTTATTGAAGCTCTCCTTGAGCTGATCTTCTGACATGTCGTCGTGATCTCTGATGATACTGTTTGCTAGTCGTGTGAAGGATCGTTTTGCTGTAGTCCGCTCATTTTTGAGCTGTTCAACTGTTATCCTGACTGTTGATTCAGCCATGTTGGACAATTATACCACCCGTTTCCGCCAGGCCGGGGTGACCCCTGCCTCAACACCTCTAGACCATTCTGGGAAAAAAGAAAAAAAGCTTCTTTCTATGCCAGTGGTGCTCAACTTCTTTCAGGTCAAGGACCCCCAGAATTAGCTGTATTTGGCCGCAGACCCTCATCTGAAAATATGTTGTTCCAGGGGACCCCCCCCCCCCCCCAGAAGCAAAGATTTTAGTTAAAAATATTCGCTGTGTATATATTAAAAGATTTGTGCCACATTTTTCAAAAATAGCAGATCGACAAGCTCGTAGCACAGCACTTGGTGCCACGCTATGAACTTGTAGATCTGCTATTTTTCAATAGCTAAACTATAACATAATGCTTAAACACACCAAACGGGGTCCCCCGTCCTGAATGGGTTAAAGAACGGAGTGTCAGTCTTGGCAACACAGGCCGTGTGCACGCGCACACACAACACAGGCCGTGTGCACGCGCACACACAACACAGGCCGTGTGCACGCGCACACACAACACAGGCCGTGTGCACGCGCACACACAACACAGGCCGTGTGCACGCGCACACACAACACAGGCCGTGTGCACGCGCACACACAACACAGGCCGTGTGCACACGCACAACACAGGCCGTGTGCACGCGCACACACAACACAGGCCGTGTGCACGCGCACACACAACACAGGCCGTGTGCACGCGCACACACAACACAGGCCGTGTGCACGCGCACACACAACACAGGCCGTGTGCACGCGCACACGCAACACAGGCCGTGTGCACGCGCACACGCAACACAGGACGTGTGCACGCGCACACACAACACAGGCCGTGTGCACGCGCACACACAACACAGGCCGTGTGCACGCGCACACACAACACAGGCCGTGTGCACGCGCACACACAACACAGGCCGTGTGCACACGCACAACACAGGCCGTGTGCATGCGCACACACAACACAGGCCGTGTGCACGCGCACACACAACACAGGCCGTGTGCACGCGCACACACAACACAGGCCGTGTGCACGCGCACACACAACACAGGCCGTGTGCACGCGCACACACAACACAGGCCGTGTGCACGCGCACACACAACACAGGCCGTGTGCACGCGCACAACACAGGCCGTGTGCACGTGCACAACACAGGCCGTGTGCACGCGGCGCGCACAAGCTGTAGAGCTATAGTGTGACACCCAGTAATGTAATAATAATAATACCGTATAACATTTTTATAAAACCCAATAATGAAATAATGAAGTACCGGTATTAATATAACAAAATCTAAACGTTTTTGTGCACATACATACACACACATAGCACGCATGCATGCACGCAAGTTCAACAGCACACATGCGTATAAATATACATCTGTTTTTAAGTCCCCAGCTGTCATTGTTTGATGACTATCACATGGGACTTGAGTTTATGTTTTTGGCCATCAAAGGATCCGAGGCAGTGCCATATCCAGCGGTATTACAGTGCGTCCTCCTAACCCACGGAACCCACCACACGCTGTGGTATGAGAGCCAAAGGGGGAAAAACAACAAAAGCTCCATAAAGTTTCTGTGTCGGCTCCATTTGATGGACGACCCATGAGCCTGAAAACATTTGTCAGGAGAACCAGTCGATGCTGTGTCTCGTACTAGTTGCGGGCCTCTATGAACGCTTTTCAGGACATCATGGGAAGTCACAACATTGACCTCATGGCCATAAATATAATATAATGTGTGGAATGATTAATTTACTAAACAACTAGATTTATTCACTTGGACCGTTTGGGTGGGAACATTTGGCAGACATAGCAGATCTTCAAGCTCACAATGTGCCGCAATGCAACACTCCACGAGCTTGTAGATTGACTGTTTGAATAGATTTGGTGTTGCAGGGAAAAAGTAGCGAACCTGGTGTAGACTCCTCAAGGTGTGTGTGTTTTAAGAGAGTTCAAATAGAATAGCCAGCAAAGCTGATGACCGGCCAGAGTAGACAAACCAAAACGTATCTGCCGGCTGCCGCCACCAACATTGGCCAGTGTTTGGCTTTTAGGGATGCACCGAATGGGACGTTTTTGGCAGAAACCGAATACCGAATAATATAGGAAACAGTTGGCCGAAAACCGGAATAGTCGAATATCATTAATATTATATATTTTTCTTCTATTTCTTTACCAGTTTTTGTACCATTGCTGTCATGGACGTACATTTGTTGTTGTAGAGCCACATGATAATGGCCAAATTTTTATCACGTCGCTCACAACAAAACATTAGGTTATGAAAGGTAACTTCAAACGTTCTTTGACTATTCGGTTTCGGCTCAACCTAAACCGAATACCGAATATGCATATTTCTTTGCCACTATTCGACTGAATAGTTTCGGTGGCCGAATATTGGCTGCAGCTCGCTGGTGGGTATGAGCTGGCTGTGTGGGTTGGTGGGTATGAGCTGGCTGTGTGGGTTGGTGGGTATGAGCTGGTGGGTATGAGCTGGCTGTGTGGGTTGTCGTTGGGTTGCCTGGTGGGTATGAGCTGGCTGTGTGGGTATGGCTGTGTGGGTATGAGCTGGCTGTGTGGGTATGAGCTGGCTGTGTGGGTTGCCTGGTGGGTATGAGCTGGCTGTGTGGGTTGGTATGAGCTGGCTGGTGGGTATGAGCTGGCTGTGTGGGTTGGCTGTGTGGGTATGGCTGTGTGTGGGCTGGCTGTGTGGGTATGAGCTGGCTGTGTGGGTTGTCGTTGCAATCAGTTCCTTTTTCTAACATGCTCTCATCTCTGTCCGTCCACCAGGGATTCTTCAGGAGAACCATCAGACTGAAGCTGGAATATGACGTGTGTGAGCACAGCTGCAAGATCCAGAAGAAGAACCGCAACAAGTGCCAGTACTGCCGCTTCCACAAGTGTCTGTCCGCTGGCATGTCTCACAACGGTACCGCCTGCACTCCACACACACTCACACACACACACACACACACACACACAAACACACACACACACACACACACACACACACACACAGCCGACTGCTTCACAACGGTACCGCCTGCACTCCACACACACTCACACACACACACACAGCCGACTGCTTCACAACGGTACCGCCTGCACTCCACACACACTCACACACACACACACACAGCCGACTGCTTCACAACGGTACCGCCTGCACTCCACACACACACACACACACACACACACACACACACACACACACACACAGCCGACTGCTTCACAACGGTACCGCCTGCACTCCACACACACTCCACACACACACACTCACAACGGTACCGCCTGCACTACACACACACACACACACACACACACACACACATGTCTCACAACGGTACCGCCTGCACTCCACACACACACACACACATGTCTCACAACGGTACCGCCTGCACTCCACACACACACACACACACACACATGTCTCACAACGGTACCACCTGCACTCCACACACACACACACACACACACACACACACACACACACAGCCGACTGCTTCAACGGTACCGCCTGCACTCCACACACACTCACACACACACAGCCGACTGCTTCACAGTGGTGGAAAAAGAAGAATATTGCACACATTCCCTTGATAAAGTGCAACTAGTCAATAAAGTGCTTTTGGCAATCCCTGAATCTCTGAGTCAGTAAAGTGCATTTGGCAATCTCTGATTGAGCATTTTGATTGACAGGGGAACAAAATAGTGTTTAAATCTATTATACACACACCTCCTACCGGATGGCATTAGCTCGTACTCTCGGTACAACACATGCAAAGGGTCAGATACAATATTCCGAGCTTGTCTCAACACTGCTTGTTCAAAGATGGCCTGGGGAGTGATGGGGGGGGGGGGGGGGGGGGGGCATGCCCATGATCTTCCCAGCCATGTTTGCTAGCCTACTTATTTGAGATTTGTACTTCACAGTTAGATTGCCAAACCAGCTGGACATACCGTATCTTAGGATTGACTCTATACTAGCTCTGTAAAAAGGTCAACATGATATTTACACTTTACACTGACTTAGTACTGTATGTTTTATAATAATAATCAAAACCTACAAAGTAACTATAGTAACTAAAGTTTTCAAATAAATGTAGCGGAGTAAAATGATATTAAATTGCCTCTGAGATGTAGTGGAGTAGAATTTATTAATTATTGGAAATTAGAAATACCTAAGTAAAGTACAAATGCCTCAAAATGGGACTTCTTAAGTACAGTACTTAAGTAAATGTACTTAGTTACTTTTCACCAGTGCTGCTTCGGTGCACTGGTTCTCAGTGTGGGCTCCGGGCCAGGGACCCCCAGTGGGCCTTGAGGGGGTTCCAGCGGGGCAGGTCCCAAAGTTAGGGACACATGTACCGGTCTGTACGTTTGAGAGTGTACAGGGGACCAAAATGGACCATTATATGGCTCTTTATTTCATTAAAATGAAGCCATTTAGGCCTGACGTCGATAAAGAAAAGGCTTCTAAATCTTCTAAATGTTTCTATGTCAATGTTGCTCAACCTTTTTCATGTCATTTCAAGACCCCCAGAATTATCTCTATTGGGCCACGGACCCCCATCTCAAAATATGTAGTTCCAGGGACCTACCCCCCCCCCCCAGAAGCAAATAAAAATGCTGAAATATATATTCAATGATTTGCGCCACATTTTAAAGATTTTTCTAAAATAGCAGACCTACAAGCTCATAGCGCGCTATGCTATTTTTCAATAGCCAAATTATAACATAATTATAACACCAAAAGGGGTTCCCGCCCAAAATGGGTTAAAAATAAATTAGAATCCCTCAGACTTCCATAGAGTTTGTAAAATGGAGCTCCAAATACTTTCAGGCAGAGCCAGCAATCTAGACGACGATCGTGCCAAAGAGGCACATTTGAATCAATTTTGAGGAAGTGAAAACAGCATGGTACAAGCACCTTGTAAAGCTTAGTCCCACCGCCCCTCTGTCTTCCATCCCCTTCTGACTCTGAAGAGAATCCTTTAAGACGATGCATTGTAGGATATGCTTTTTATGTGATGGATTAAGAGCGTCTGCTAAATGCCTAAATTGTAAATTGATATAATGTGTCCACGAATAGAAGTATTTAGAGCTTCCCAAGGGGTGTGTTTGGATAGTTCAGCATTGTCAGAAATGCTCTAATCGGGGAGCCCCGCTGGCCTGGTGGTCCGGGCGCATGCCACATATAGGCTCTTGCCTGACAGCGTGTTCGAGTCCCGCTCATGACGACCCTTGCTGCGTGTCTCTCCCTCCCTCTTTCCTGTCTGTCTTCACTGTAACTATACTGTAAGGCACAAAAGCCAAAAACAAATCTTAAAAAAAAAGAAGAAAAAAAAGCTCTAATCTACGGACTACAGATCTACGCTCTAATCTAATCTACTCTGCCGCGTGTACAAATAGAAATAGTTACTCTCAGGCCCCTTTTCCACCAGGGTTGAACGTGTTCGTTTCTTTTTTTCCAGTTCAGAGTTCATCCACTTTGATGAACCACTGGCTTAGTCTGATGACATCATCACATGGAATCTTCACGAATGTATTTGCGCCAAGATAGCATTCAGTTGTTTCAAAATGAATTCTTTACCATGAAGATAAAAGCATAATCTGCACACTATTGGGAATCGGGACAATGCCCATCTATCTGAATGTAAATGTCTCTGTCTGAGTCAGTCTGTGCCCTTTGTCTGTTGCCCTTTACACTCGATTTGATGTGTAACCTGATCGATTCATTTTGATTAATCGTATCACAAATCTTTGACATCCTTTTCCCTCACAGTGTGCAAGATTTCGTCTTCTCTAAGACAAAATCAGAATAGATTTTAGACCTATGAGTTGCAACATTCACTTGCATTCCATGCACAAATAAAGTTAGAAATCATAAATTCAAGGCACGGTATTGTAATTGTATGAGACATAAATTGTCCCTCTAATTATTGCTGCACAAATCTGTCTCACATAAGTGTCTGTGGAGGGATTTCACTAGTATAATTTTAAGGTCATGCAGTGCTCATAAAATATTTGTGTGTAAGGAAGTATTTTATACACAGTTGTATACACACAGTTTGTAGTCCTGTATTGTGCGTGCGTGTGTTCACTGTTCATGAGTCATGGGGTCCTAACCACAACCATCTCGTGTGACACAGAAACCGCACATCTGTCACAAGGTGCACGCATTGCTTTAGAAAGAGTTACACTGCAAAGTCCTCCATGGTAAGGGTCAATGTGGTTACATGTGGACTCTCAGAGTTTCACATTTATAAGGTTTTGCGGCGTACACTTTTATTTAACTCTAAACATGGAAAACAAAAAAGACATTAGTACTAAATACTGGTTAGATAAACGAAAAACACCCTTTCAATGACACACGTCTCAAAATAGCCACAGATTCATTTGTGGAATAAAGATGTATTTGAGCAACAGTTTTCAGAATAATCGGCCACAGTCTAATTTACGACAGCGTCTACGGAGTGAGGTCAACATGTTTACATTGACCAGGGTTTTTTTTTTTTTTTTTTGGTTTTGTTTTGTTTAAGAGAGCGCAGGCAGGCCCGTATAGCTCCACATCTGGTGCCGTTATCTGTAATGACTGCCACAAGGTCAGGGGGTTCGTCCAAGATGGCTGCCCGCTGTACGGGATAGCATGTTCCCCTCGGACTGGATAAACCCACTGACCTCGTGCAGCTATAGGAAGACAAGTCTCAGCACATTTGTGTGTCTGTGCGTGTGTGTGTGTGTGTGTGTGTGTGTGTGTGTGTGTGTGTGTGTGTGTGTGTGTGTGTGTTTGCATGGGCCGAATGTCCCCAGAAGTATAGTAGAATTTGAGAAATGGACACTGAGGGGAAAGAAAGACTTCTTTCTGTATTTATGATGAAACATACAGTTACAATTAGGAAAACATTCAGATTGGAGTTAGGATCAGGCATTAGGTTTAGGACAGGGTTGGAGTTATGCCTGATTTATACAGTATGTTTGATTGATTGATTGATTGATTGTAATTTGATGATTGTGGTGGGATTGTGATTTTAGTCGTGGGGGTTAAAGGGCATTTATAAAATGGCATTATTAAATATAAAAATAGTTAAAGTTAAAAAACGTAACTATCTTAATATATGATATCCTTTCAAGTAGGCTATAGCAATACAAACATGTGTGCGTGAGTGCGCGCGTGAACACATACTGTAAGCGTATGTCCCATCTGTCCACACGCATGTACATGTACAGTACAAGCATGTTGAACTCAGTGTTGTTGAACCTTAGGGTGGAAACTGAACACTACATGGCTGCCAGCCAAATGCTGGCTGTTTAACCGTGAGCTTGTCCGCCACTTTGGCAGGTAAACAAACATTCAGACGGCCGTCTTCTATTTTTAAAATCCTCAGTGGCTCGTAAAATGCCACGGGTGAAGTTTACAATCCTATTAGTTGCTTTCCTGCCCTGCTTTTGCCAGTGGGGGGAGTCTTGAGTTTCACCTTCTCCCGCAGGCTGAGAAGCTGTTAAAGCTGCATTGCGGAACTTCTTTTAATGAATAAAAGATTATTTTAACCACTCTGTATGGTAAATTATCTTAATACAATATGACTTGATAGGTTGGAATGGCTTAGGGTTGACAACAAGAGTACAGCCACTCGCAATGGGACTCCTCTACAAGATTCGCTACACCTCTAAGATACCCATGTACCTGTCTAAATACTTCCTTAAAGGGACACTTCACCCTTTTTGCAAAAAAATATATGTTAATGACGTTTAGAAGCTTTAGATCACTTTCATGGGGGTCTTTATGTGTGTAATATGTGGTTTTAGATATTTTAGATTGTAGCAGTGAGCCTGTTGTCTCTGATGTCATGGACACTGGGCTCACTTCCTTCCTGGACTACATGTTGTCTCAGTAAGACAGCTCTCCCCCTATCCACAAGGAGGAGCAGTGCACCACAGAATTATGGGAATTGTAGTCCAGGAAGGTAGTGAGACCAGTGTCCATGACATCAGAGACAACAGGCTCACTGCTACAATCTAAAATATCTAAAACCACATATTACACACATAACTACCCCCAGGAAAGTGATCTAAAGCTTCTAAACATCATTAACATATATTTTTTTGCAAAAAGGGTGAAGTGTCCCTTTAATGTCAATGAAGTCCACGATCACAACACCAGAGGGAGTTCCACAAACCACGTTCAACCCAGATTCGGCTCTAACAAGGGGTTGAATTAATGTTGCTCCTGTGTTACTAAAATGTGGAACGCTCTACCAACATCCATTAAGATATGTGAATCCCTTGACTCCTTCAAAACACCTATGGACGGCTGCAATTCAAAACTGGCCCCTATAAAATGTTCTGATGAATTAAAAATGGAGGACCCTGAATCCCTGATGTAAACTAGTGCTTTTTCTTGTTTTATCCTCGTAGCAGTTTTTGTATTGACCTGTACTTTTGTTGAAATGTATCCATTCTACATACTGTGAATAAAAATGTCAATCAATCAATCAATCAATCAATCACCTGCAGTGGTTGGAGGTACTGTAGGACACAAGTAGTCTGTAATGCCTGAAGCGCATAAGTGCAATATCGACTTGAACCCTGGTTCGAATAAGAGTAAAAAAGTGGGTCTTCAGTTTGGATTAAAGAATCTCAACGGTGGGGTTTACAGGAATGGGAGATTATTCCACGATATAGGTGCAGCTACGGAGAAAGCCTGATCACCTTTGGTTTTTAGATATAAGAAAGAAGGAACATACAGTAAATGTACAATACAATAAGTGAACTGAAGAATCTAATTGGAAATACAGTATTTGTTGTACCCTGGAAATATGTTTTCACAATGTATTTCAGTTTATAACCCCCCCCCCCTGCCCCCTCAACACGCATTTATTATTCAAATGTTGTATACTTTTATACTCTCATTTCTATGTTTGTATTTATTATCATGTGTTTTTTTTTAACACTTTATTTAGATTTTTATTGATGAATAAATGAAAAAACATATGTGTACATTTTGTTGTATCAGACATGTAAATATCCCCCCCTCCCCCCCAATCAAGGTCAGAACAAGACAAATAAAACAAAGACAGACAGTACAACTTGTACAAGACAGTAAAAGTAATTAGTAAACTAGTTTTGAAAGTACTAATGAACATAGTAAGAAGAAAAGATAATAATAATAATAATAAAATAAAATAAACAGCATTTTCCATCAGGGTATGGTATCTAGGTTACATACATTGTATCCATCTTTCAGTTTAGATAGTAAATTCCTCTATATCCAACTGTCTACTTACTGAGGGCCTCCAACCAGAGGTCGCCCAATGTCAGGTTTAGTGTGAGGTATCAGATCGTACTATTATCATGTGTTTTGTCTGTCTGCTGACCCTCCTCCAGCTATCCGCTTCGGTCGGATGCCACAGTCGGAGAGGCTGAAGCTGGAAGCGCAGAGCCAGACGGCCGTGCTGGAGTCACTGGGGTCCCTCCAGGAGCAGCACCGGAGCCTGGTGAGACAGATCCACGAGGCCTACCAGAAGAACTTCAACATGAACAAGGCCAAGGCTCGCCTCGTCCTCAGCGGGAAGACCAGCACGCCCGTATGTACACACATGGACACAGTGGAAACCTGTCCATTTATTAGGGGGTGCGACAAATTATTGTATTCAAAACACGATTAACGAGTATCGATTAACCCATTCTGACCTGAGATCAGATTATATAAACGTCTTCTACATCCTGACAGTTTTCTGATAAAGCTATGTTTCTATGTCAGTCGTTCTTCGATTTTTCAAAAATAGCAGACCTACAAGCTTGTATCGCGCCACTTGGTGGCGCGATATGAGCTTGTAGATCTGCTATTTTTAAATAGCTAAAGCACGACATGATGCTAACACCAAAATAGGTTCCCGTTCAGAATGGCTTAATGGAGAATCCTATATTAGAACTGGCTTGAGGGAGAACCGGCCGGCTGACCATAGCCCCGTCACTCTGAATCAGACATAACCATAAACATACCCATAGTCAAGTCTCTATGACTCAGACGTAACTTTAAACGTACCTGATATGCCCATATATAGGCATATGTGGACATCCGGCTGTCCAGAGCCATAGGTCCAATTGCTATGCACACATAATGGTCATGTGTGTATGGGGCCGACCGACTTCAAACTCGGACTGGAGGGAGTGCGGTGCCTGCCACTGAGTTGTTTGAATAGGCTGTTGTCCAGAACGGCAAAACCGACCCATATGCCCATATTGGGTATGCCAATATACAGGGTATGGGCATATACTAATGACATCAGGGATCTCCATAAATGGACACAAAAGGGACACAGACAGACGGGTACAACGGGCACTCTGACAAAGCCCCCGACACTATGACTCAGACATATAGGTTGGATCTGCAGTGCCACGAACCTCTAGTTACTTGTGTAAGCAGAGCGTGCAAGTAATGTTATCAGTCAGGTGCTACGATGCGTATGTCCCTTAGCAGCATATGATATGACGTCATATGCTGGCACGGGACATACGGAAGCAGACCGTACAGGTGCTGTATGTTTTCCATCATGCTACGAAGCGTGTGTCCCATGACGTGATGAAGAAATGTACCAATGCCAGGGTATAATTGGTTATCGATGGTGACGTAACGATGACATGTTTCAGTGTCGGGTGGACTAAAGGTAATGCCCCTATGTATACATGTATGTAATCTGACACCACTGCCATAACGGGCATAAGTAATCATTACCTTACTTCAAAATACTACTTTTTTTCCTAGTAGGCCATTTATGGCAATGGCCTACTTGTGTGCAACAAGCAAGTAGGCACTCGACAGAGTGCAGTTCTAGTTTAATAAAAGAATCGCTTAATAATCTATTATACCTATTTTGGGCATTCCATTATAGGCTAAAAGAAAGAAAGAAAAAATACTTGTGAGCTTGCAGATCTGCTATTTTCAGTATTTTGTGGTTCATTAATCAAGTAAAACATATATATCAATACTGTATACAAAATTATATTTTGGACAAATTCCATTATATATAAATATATATAAATATTTTAAGCTTTTCGCCTTGGGCTCATGGGATCGTTTCTTAGCCGATTATTTAAAATAAAAGAAATATATATAGGTTTTAAAATTGATTAAATTGATTAGTTTGCTCGCAGCCCTTGGTCATTCACGACATGGAGACGTTCCAGGAGGCCGAGAGGACGCTGGCCGTACACGTGCTGCACGGATGTGAATGGCGGCCCGCCGAAAAGGAGCAGGCCGAGGGAGGGGGAGGGGGAGACGGAGACCCCCTGGGGGGCGAGGCGGCGGCGGGGGACCGGGAGGCGGAGGCCCGGCTCTTCCACTGCTGCCAGAGCACGTCTGTGGAGACGGTCACGGAGCTGACGGAGTTCGCTAAGGCTGTGCCGGGCTTCCAGAACCTGGACCTCAATGACCAGGTACTGTACTGGGATGGGTGGATGGGTGGGTGGGTGGGTGGATGGGTGGGTGGGTGGATGGGTGGATGGATGGGTGGATGGGTGGGTGGGTGGGTGGATGGGTGGGTGGGTGGGTGGGTGGATGGATGGGTGGATGGGTGGATGGGTGGGTGGGTGGGTGGATGGGTGGATGGGTGGATGGGTGGATGGATGGGTGGGTGGATGGATGGATGGGTGGATGGATGGGTGGGTGGGTGGATGGATGGATGGATGGATGGGTGGATGGGTGGATGGATGGATGGATGGGTGGGTGGATGGATGGATGGATGGATGGATGGATGGATGGATGGATGGATAATACATGGCACAGTCATGCTGAATAATAGTACATGAAAGTCATGGGATTCCTGGAAATATTTTGAAATGTAGAAAAACAGTTTTCCAGGCCGGGAAAAGGAATAAATCAAATAGTTTGTAAAATGTTTGGATATACCGGTACATCAATAGTTTTTGGCTAATGATTTTGTAATTTGTTCATAAAACATTAGGCTGTGAAATACCTGTGGCCTAATGTGTACATGCAGGACGTAACATGACAAAAGCAATAGATCTACAAGCTAACAAAGTGTTCCGTTGTGATATGTTGTTGGCTTGTAAATCTATTATGTTTGTTACATGTCACATGACACCTTCGCTCGAGGGCATCGATGGCACACACAGGTGTAAGAGCCTCATTATTGCACCGTATGATTGCTATTGGACATGGAAATTCATTGTTACAAATGTTTGGGAACCCTGTATATAATATAACTATACCTAAAAATAGATGATTTACTAGCTCACAACAGGTCGCGTTGTGAGCTTGTAAATCGTCTGTTTTCGCCACGACACCGGACAAAGTGTAAATCAGGCATCGTGCAGATAAAAAAAAGTATGTTTGTTGATTTCGTTTTTTCACTGACGAAAACTCAATGAAAACTAAGCTATGAAGACTAAATACATTGACAATTTCGTCGACAAATAAAAACCAGACAAACATGTTAGGAAGGGACTAGTGGACAAGAGATCCAGTATAAGTAAAATACATTTTACACTTGCAGGTTGCATGCGCTGCAACACGTTGTGAGCTTGTAGATCGGCTATTTTCAGCAAGTGTAAATTAGTTTAAATTATCAAGGCCCCCCAAAAACTGTAGATTTAGTCGACTAAAATCTCATGATATTTAGTCGACTAAAACTAACATTCCCGGTGACTAAAATGTGAGTGACTAAAACTAAATGAAAGCTATTCAAGAGACCATGACTAAAACAAAAAATCTTAAGTTTTGCTGTCCAAATGTCAGGTGACGCTGCTGAAGTACGGCGTGTACGAGGCCCTCTTCACCCTCCTGGCGTCCTGCATGAACAAGGACGGCCTGCTGGTGGCACGCGGCGGAGGCTTCATCACTCGCGAGTTCCTCAAGAGCCTCCGGCGGCCGCTCAGCGACATGATGGAGCCCAAGTTCCGCTTCGCCGCGCGCTTCAACACCCTGGAGCTGGACGACAGCGACCTGGCGCTGTTCGTCGCCGCCATCATCTGCTGCGGAGGTAAGCCTAGTGTTGATTCCGTCGGCGACTAGCTTTGTTTCACTGACGGAAACTAAATGGAAACTAAGCTATGATGTCTTAAACTAAGACTAAATATATTGACAATTTCTTCAACAAATAAAAGCTAGATGCCAAATCAACACGCAGTCAGCTGACGCAGAGTGGTCAGCTGGTCGAATTTGGGGAATGTCAAAATAGAATATTTCATATCTCTGCTGTCGGGAAGAAACCGCCTCTCTAAATTGTTCATTTTTCTGTGTAATGAAAAAATTAATATATATATTTTTTTTTTAGGAAATAAAGAAAATCTTCTATTTTTAAAACAAAGCAATACTGGTATACCAATCGACGTTGGTATTGTGACTTTATATTATTGTCAATGGGGTGGATATGGTTAGCTGCTTTAGCAGACGGTGTGATGGATTAATGGTCCAATGGAGTTAAGAGGTTTTGTCCGAATCGCTTTTTACTACTTTCCATTGGTTCAATATATTTCGAACCAACACACAGACGTAAATGGTGTTCAATAGCACTGATTTATGCAAAAAGGGAGTTAGGTGGTGTCCTCTCGACAGCAACGATATGTTGAAATGGTCCTTCAAACGTTTCTATCTGTCTGTCTTCTGAAGGTTTTTCAGCTGCAATGAATGGTAATAATGACCTGATTCTGCAGTTGGGGCTGACATTTCCAGTGAAGGCAATTTCTTTTTCGGGGAAGCTTTTGTTTGCCACATTGCAGGAATAGCTTTACCGCAAACCACAAATTATTCAAAATTCTCAAATGTGCCGTACGGGACACAGCGCGTCCAAGTGTAAAATGACTTGTGTTCTACTTATACTGGATATTTTCTCCACTAGTCCCTTCCTAACATTTAGTCTAGTTTTTACTTGTTGACGAAATTTGTCGCAGCCTAGTTTTCATTTAGTTTACACACATTTAGTTACGCCCCTCCCCCAAACGCAGACCGCCCGGGCCTGGTGGACGCGACGCCGGTGGAGCGTCTCCAGGAGAGCGTCGTCCAGGCGCTGCGGCTCCACCTGCTCGCCAACCACCCGCACGACGCCTTCCTCTTCCCGCGGCTGCTGCAGAAGCTGGCCGACCTGCGCCAGCTGGTCACTGAGCACGCTCAGCTGGTCCAGGACATCAAGAGGACGGAGGACACGGCGCTGCACCCGCTCCTGCAGGAGATCTACAGGGACATGTACTGAGGTGTGGCCCATGTTACGTATATGTAGCCCAGGGGTGGGCAACTTTGACCATGGCGAGGGCCGCTATATTTCCACACTCAAAGAGGGCCTATATTGCATATCACTGTTGTAGCCAACATAGCCGATCTACATGGTCAAAACGCGTCACACTTGTAGATCGGCTATTTTTTGCTATATTTGAATTAAAATCCTGATTTTTTTTGTTGCTGAAATCCTGAAAAGTAACCTTTTTATTTAATTTCAAATGCATTTCGTTATAGTTATGTTAATTTTATGAACAAAAAATACAAACACATTGGATGATGTAGCCTATGTGGGGATGTGAGAGGTTCTAGTTACTGGACACAAGGTATACTGCACGCACGCGCACACACACACACACACACACACACACACACACACACACACACACACACACACACACACACACACACATATTATATACTGTGTCTATATATATATATATATATATATATATACACACTCACACACTATCCTGTTCAGAGCTCAAGGACATTTAAAGGGGCATGAAAAAGCTAGCTGTGACTGTGTTGCTTACATTATGGTGTACACTAAGGTCAGTTTTCTCTCTCTCTCTCTCTCTCTCTCTGAAAATATATTTTTGTAACAATTTATACCTTTTTCCAGCTAGGCTCTTTCAGCTACTGACGCAACGTTTGAGTGCAATGGTCGACAGGTTCAAACATTGTGGGCATCAATAAATTCTGCATGCAAGCACTCTGTAAATGATGAAACACTCAATTTAAAAAGTGCTAATGCTTCCACTATGAGTGGCTCAAATGACTCTAACCCCTTTAACCTTTAGTTAAATAGACATAATAGGAAGATATACCTGAAAAACAAAGTACTTGAATGAGTCTCTGGTTATGTTTTATACAACATTTCAGCAGTGTGCACGTCCAACACACGCACACACACGCACACACACACACACACGCACGCACACACACACACACACACACGCACGCACACACACACACACACGCACACACACACACGCAATTCCACTGTATTGGCGTTTTCGTTTTCATGTTGAGTTTGGGGGTGAAAAAAAACAAGATGGGTTCTAACTTCTTTTTTTTCATATTTTTTATCCCACGATTTTGTAACTCATTTTTCACCCCTGTGTCAATTATCTAATGTGATCCTGAGCTCTACACACCCTCCGCCAACCTAGTCCCCATATATGGGGGACATGGGGAGAGCAACGGACTTGAACTCATGCTTCCTTCATGCCTGAGTGTCCCCAGTTCAAATGTGATTATTTTTGGGGGTCCCAGTCTGAAAAGGTTGAGAACCAGTGCTTTAAGTGACTGTAGCTGAGGTGCAGTGAGAGTGATAGGGACAGATGATGTTGTTGCTGTCAGATGGGAACCTCGTATGTTCAAAAGCGTTACTTTTCGAGAAATAACCTGTATTCCAACATAGTTATTATTTAGTCACAACAAGTTCTCATTGGCTAAATACATTTTCTAAAACCCACAGGCACGCTTGCTCAAGTGTCGCATTGCAAGCTTGCAAATTACTACTTTTCGGTACTTTGCATGACACTATTGTATGACAAAGTATGGAATTAATTTACAACAAAAACAAACATTAACATTACATTTTTAAATATGGACATACAAGATTTCCACCTGACTGCGACAATATGTACATAACCGTGAGATCACATACTGTAATGTAAAGAACTGTTGAGCAATATTTATACATACTGTACTGTACCGTACTTTATTTGTGTCAAATGAATCGCATCTTCCTCTGTTGCACTGATTATAAACATAATGCAATAATTAATCATGGAATTAATACCTGGCAGCTCAAGTGACCTATAAGTGAGGTGACCAGTTGAATTAATATCTTACAGTAAATTCTGGCAGTATACTGATGGTATTACGGCCTTCATCTCATCCTCATTGAGTGTGATAATACTACTAATCACTAGTCATGTTGGCCATTGATTTTAACAATTATTATTTTTACACTGAAAAGGATCTAGGCCAGTGGTTCTCAAACTTTTCATTTGATTTCAAGGATCCCCATTATAACTCAGTGCATACATTGTAACACTCTCAAAGTTACAGACCATTTGGAACCCTGTGGGGGTCCCTGGGGGTCCTTGGACCCCACTTTGAGAACCACTGCTCTAGACCTTATTTAGCTCTGTTTTTTAGATTGTTTTTTAACTCCACTTGTATGTAAATAATTGTCAGCCTATGTCAACATTTTAATTATATTACTAAGAATATTTCATTTTCACTCCCAACTCAAATAACTATAAATGAATATAAATATATACAAATTAAAATAAAAGTGTATTTTCATACATTGTTTTGTTTTTGTATTGATAATGTGAGATATGATGAGGCATCCATTCCAGAACAGTAACATTTTACATGAATATTCACAACTTTAATCATGAAGACATTTGAAGAAAGCTGAACATTGCTAAGAACACATGGCTGGCCTGCTACTGACACTACTGATTAACAATACATTAGGCCTATATTATTATACTAACAAAATTGTTAATGCAATTAATTCAACAAGCCATGTCTGGAGGGGCAACTTTGTGAAACTCACAAGCTCATCCAATGTGACCATAATTAAATGCACCTTTTACAAACTGCAATTCATTGTAATTTGTTATTATTTAGATATGCTTACATTTTGGAAATGTTATTTAAAAATAACGGGTGTCTTAGCAGTATTGGCCAATTTCCATTCATAGCCTAAGCCTACATCGGCTATGAAGCAATAGCACTGGGCATAACGGCAACGGATAAGGGATCTCTTAAAGGCAATGGAATGTGGCACAGTGATTGGTTTAATTATTGTAACCCCAAACCACACCTATGCATAATGTAATTGTAACGGGTAACGGAGGTGTTTTAGGGATTTAGACAGGTAACCAAAATACCAACTTTAGTGGGCGAACACCCCTTCCCTTCCCTACTGCTAAGTGGGCTATGAGCTTTACTGTCCTACAGTACAAAGCCAAAGTGCAGTAAACTATGTAAAGAATCAAACTGATTAAAATATAATTAAGGCTTTCAAGTGTTTCAAAAAGGGTTATCGGCAGGGGTCATTACCCACACGGAAAGGACTTATATGTTACATATATGTTAGACATATATGTCTAACATATATGTAACATATATGTTAGACATATATATTACATATATGATAGACATATATGTAACATATATGAAATTGGACCCCCTGAACATATATGTGCATATATGCACTTATATGAACATATATGCACATATATGCACATGTACATATATGTACATAAATAATATAATATAATAATAATAATACAATTATAAATAATACAATAATAATAATAATATAATAGCAACAATTTTATTTACACAGAAATTGTGTATGTGGTTTGGGAACCAGTGATGTAGCCTATTATATGTATAATTACATAATCTATGTCTTTTTATCTTTCTGAATAAAAAAAATGTGTCAGAAAAGAAGACCTCGGAGATGTTTCTTGGGAGAATAAACATTTAATTATGGCATTGGCATATAAAAATAAATCATAATAAATTATAATTAGCTCAAAAATACAGGTGGGGGCTCCAGGACACCATGCAAGGCTTCTCTCCGGCACTCGTCATCCCCAAATCTGATTTGATCAAAAAGAGGCATCATTAGTTCAGAAGCAAGCTACAAAATGCACATCACAATTTGCGTCATGTCATCATGACAGTACAATACACTATGATGTATCATTCTCCATTCATTGTCAATCTGAATTTAATGTTTGTGTAGTCAGTGGACAGACATTAAAGCTGGATATAGGAGGGGCTGTATCAACAGCTTTATTTCATTTTAATAATATCATTACTTGTTTGTCTACTTCTTGTGGAACCGCCGCAGCTCCGTCAGCTTTCCGTTTACTGCTGTTCCCAGCATGCCTTTGGTTGACTGCGGGAACTTCTTTAATGTGGCTTCTACATAGAATCAAGGAAAAGGCAATAATGAGAAGACAGTGGACCCGATTTATAATTTAGGCATTTAGCAATGTAAATCGCTCTTAATCCAGAGCGATTTACATTTAAGCAAGAACAAAACATGGCAATACAAAAAAATACATGCTTGAAGTCAACTAGAATTCAAGCAGTCCATCTGTTAGTGTGTACACAAACCTATTGTTGACGATTGTTGGCCTTTAACCAAAAAGATGGTATATGGAATGAATAGATTTAAACAAGCTTTTCTCACAAATGTCACTTTAATTAGTATTGGCGACGTGACAGCACTCATCAGCACAGGTTATTTAGTGATAAGACATGCAAATCAAGCAAATTAACTAAAAGCATGATATGGTGCAAATGGCATGATTAATGATGAACCCATTTAGACCTGAAATACCCTTCATGTCAAAGTGCAATTCAATCTGGGAGTCATTTTGGACGTTACTACATTATACAGGGCTGGGTGTTAATGGACAAATTAAAATATCACAGGCCCTGTTATTTGTAGAGTGAGTATATATAGTTATATGTTCATTGAATGTTAACAATATTCTAAAAATAAAAACTAAGGTTACGACTGCGTTTTGAATTGGCCTCAAGTCTAAATGGGTTATGGGTGAAGAAGGGTGCAGTAGATGTAGGGAGGCATACTATGATCCGACGCGCATTGGTCCGAGGTTAGGTTTAGGTGTGCTGCGCCCCGGGGGAGGTTAGGGTTAGGGTGAGGGTCTGCGCTGGGGTCGGGAGAGGGTTGGGGTTAGGTTTAGGTGTGCTGCCCCCGGGGAGGTTAGGGTTAGGGTGAGGGTTTGAGGTAGGTTGTCGATCACACCAATGCATCGGACCAATGCTCCGTCGGACCAAACACATGCACTCGTAGATGTAGATCAGTTTTTCCCAATCTTTTCTTGTGGCAGAACCAACATGAAAATCTTCAATTGTTTTCACGGCCCGCCTATCTGTTCACATAACCTGGCAGTAGACAAGTTGATACTGTAGGTGGGCCACGTGCATTTTCTTAAGTTGTTTATTTGATGTTTATTTAATGATCAATCAACTTGTGTTCTGGCTTAGATCAATGGAACATAGTATACTTATTCCATTCTAAGAAACACCATAAAATAGTATCATTTTTAAAGACTTCTTTAAATATGAATGTTATATTTTAATAACATTCTAGTGTTTTGTCCAATGATTTGGGGGCCCACTTGAAATCCCCTTGCGGCCCACCAGTTGGGAACCACTGCTGTAGGACAACAATTGTTATTGACTAACCAACTACTGTACATGTTCTACAACCCAGAGGACCACACTTATCTCAGTGGAAGCACACTAGTAGCCCAGAATTTCTGCAATGGGTGTCCTTGGACGATGCAAAAACGCTAATCCACGCCTTTGTTTTCTCTCGGCTTGATTACTGCAATGCACTTTTTTCAGGACTGCCTAAGAAAACAACTGACAGATTACAACTTGTCCAAAATGCAGCAGCCAGAGTTTTAACTAGAACTAAGATGAGAGAACATATTACTCCAGTTTTGGCATCACTGCACTGGCTTCCGGTTGTTTTTAGGATTGATTTTAAAATTATTTTACTTGTCTATAAAGCCCTCAATGGTCTCGCACCTTCCTACCTACATGACTGCTTGCCTAAATATGTCCCAAACCGCCCGCTAAGGTCTTCCACTGCTGGCCTGCTCGCTTTGCCTAAAAAAATGGCAACTAAAAAATACGGGGAAGCAGCCTTTTGCTTCTACGGGCCATCGGCATGGAACAAGCTCCCTCTGTACCTTCGTCAGGCAGCCTCTGTAGACATTTTTAAAGCTCAGCTCAAGACCCACTTCTACAACATTGCCTTCAAGTGATCTTATATTTTTTGTTATTCATGTCCTCACTGTACTGCATTACTGCTTGTTTTTTAATGTCGTTGCCTTGCTTTTCTTTTATGCTTTGCTTTTATTTTATTCTCCATTGTTCTGTAAAGCACTTTGAGCTGCATTTGATGTCATGAAAGGTGCTATACAAATAAAGTTTTATTATTATTATTATTATTATTATCACTTACCTGATATTTTCTGACTCCAGTGATAAACTACCACTGATGGCTAATAAATAGTGAAAATAGGGATGGTTAAAGTAGTCAACTCAATGCATATCTATGAACTGTTCTTTTTCTTCTTGAATTCTTTTTTTGTACTCACCAAGTATGGCGTTCTTTTTCTCTGGATCCAGGGCCTTCAAATGTTCCCCAGTGCCACGCTTTGACATCCCACCTAAATAAGATATTTGAAACATTATTTTTCAAAATCCCCCTAACTACATGATGTTTCACTTAAGCAATATCTCAGATTTATGTTATGGAGGTACAAACGGAAATACATTATCCCAAGCAGGTTCAAATCTTAATTCTGCATTAGTTAATGGATCGACTTAAAGAGATTTTGGGGGAAAAAATACCGCTGAGGTTGCTCTCCAGGAGTTCCTCAATAGGGAACACGCCCATCAGCAGCAATCACACCATTTGGGTTGGAGTGGTGCTGTTGGAGGTGGAAAACCAGGTTGTCCTGTTGCACAGGACTCCTGATCCTTTCACAATTTCAATCTGAAAAAATAAATACATATCACATTTAAGTTAACAATTTAGACCTGAGGAGGAGGATTCTAAAAAGTGCCATTTCTTCCTCTGCCTAGTGGTATTGTGCGTGCAAAAGGTCACGGAAATCACACAATGTGTTCATGATTTGCAGCATTTTGTACTCCTGCGAACTTTGGAAACCAATCTTAGCCAATCAGGATGAAAAATCTGAAAGACATGTTTCGTTGAATGGCTCTAGAGAGACTGCATTGTACCAATTTGCGTGATGTTTGGACAAAATCTGTAGGTGTACTGTCAAAACATTTGTTTTGCACAAAGTGGCCTCCTGGTGGCACTATAACAGGCCAATGTGAAAACTTTGGGGCAGAGGTTCAGCTCTGGCATTCAGGGAGTGTGTGTGCATAATATGGCTGCGATCAAGCCAGCGGTGCCAGAGATTAGCTGTTCACAGACGGACGGACGGACACACGGACGGACGGACGGACGGAGTGCAAAACATACTCTCTCCCTATGCCTACGGCCTGGTGGAGACAATGACAATGTACTTACTTTCGGGGGACCTTCAGGTGCATTTGGCCGGTGTTGCTCGCGACAGGGAGGTCTGGAGCTCTCTGCTGGAGCTGTTGCCCTCACGACACGGCCCGGATAAGGGGTAGACGATGGCTGGATGGATGGATGGCTCTTAAAATTAAACAGTGACATGACAAAAGTGTTAACTTTTACAGTAGTGGGCAGGACAGCACTCTACTACTGTAAAACTTCAGTTACTTTGCTGCTGTTTTTATTAGCCTGGCCAGCATTCCTTTTTGGGTTCACACAGAACTTTTGTAACACAGACCAGGCTTTCCTCCGAGGTGGAAAGCCTGGTGATGCGAGGTTACGTTTTTATAAACTGTTTCCTGAACGGAAAACTGAAAAAAGCTGCAGCCGCATTATTTGGACTTTTTTGGTTGTGGGACAAAAACATAGCAGGCTGCATAATGCTGCCTTCACATTTACACCAGCAATATTATTTTGCTGCCATGATCTGAGAAAGTAATGAGGGTCAATGCATTGTCTACAGATAATTAACCATTGTCCCAGGAGGTCCAAAAGCAGAGCAGCAAAGTTGAGGATAGTTAAAAATTATTAAAAAAAAAAAAAAAAAAAAAAAAAATGTTGATCAATTGTTAACATACCTACCTGCTGGCAGTGCAAATACATTGATAATTTTGTGAGATCAGCCCTTAACAAACCAATTTGCCTCCTCTAGTCAAATATAAGTAAATCACAATTCACAATCCTTCTGTCAAATATTACTCACCTGCAATGTTTGTGCTGATGTGTCTCTATCAGTGTCCATGTCTCTAATTGGTCGATTCTTAAACAATTATAAACACAAATGCAGCAAGTTAATTACCCTACCAATGAGACCAACATCATACAAACTTATCTATGGTGAAAAAAAGCAAGTAGGCCTACAATACAAAATAAAATAAAAATAAGCCAGAAAGGCGATGTCGTCTTTAATTTGAGGTATATCTAGTGTAGGGATGAATAGGAAAGGATCAATCACGATGATCAGATCAACAGACAGTAAGTAATAAGTATAGTTAACCTTGGTACTAAGGCTAATTATAATAACCTTTGTTAAGGTTACCCTTGATAGTAAGGTAATAACAATAAAACATTGTGTGATGGCATGCCTAAAATGGCTTATCTACAAGCTCACATAGCTGTAGGTATTTTCAGTGTGCAACACCATCACACAACGGCCCATAATGTCACTGCGGTTCGGGCTCTTCCCACTTTGACATCTGAGCGGCTGCGCTCAGATGTCAAAATGGGAAGAGACATAGCCTTGTTGACAGAGGGCTGCAGTTTAAGAATACAGCAATGGCTGATTCTGTCACTGAATACAATATACATTTTAGACGATGTCTTTGTTACATAGCATTTGTATTTGTGCACGCACCTCGACAGTGGGTGCAGGGCCAATAAGGCAATCATGGAAAGAGGGAGCTGGGCCTGCACACCGGTCTCCAGGTAAAATAATTACTTTATTGAGAAGAAGACAATGTTTTCCATCTCACACAATCTTCATCAGGTCAGAAATTATTTTACCTGGAGATATTTGTTACAACAACACAGGAGCTATGCTCCTGTGTTGTATTTCATAATGTGTAGTACTAGTATCGATTCATTTTGATTCATATTACACAATCTATGTAATATATATATATATATATATATATTGTGGCATCTCGATGGCAGAACACCGCCCAACAGCAGGTAAGCACACCCCTGGAGGCCAGCAGAGAGCGAGAAGAGGAGCGCACCAACCTCTAGGGCGGGTACTGGAAGGCACGTACGTCCCACGTCACATATTAGATCAGCTGGAATGCGCGTCAGCTGTTTTCAGCCAGACGCGCTAGAATTCAAAAGGCAGTTCTCTCTGCCGGTCTGCCTCAGTAGAGATCCAGGCTCCAGGGGTGAGGCAACACACTGTCGAGCGAGTTGGGCGGTGAGTCGAGAACCACAGTTCATGATCCCATTCTATGTGAGTAACAACATGAACAGCACTATATTTACGATGTCTTATCCTCTGCCCTACCAGGCTTCTACGGCGCTCGCGCTAAGCGCGAGCTTGAGGGACTGTCAACTGACAGACTGGTGAAGAGGAGGAGGAGGAGAATACCGAATATAATTACCTATCGTGGGATGGAAACGGAGTAACCCGGTTACGACCTTAGTACACAGAGGGGGAACCGGAGTCCCCAGCTGAGTAGCAATACCCCATGTTTATTGAGTGCCGCAGGGCTGAAGACGAACAGTGTTTAGATCACGTTCTCAGACGCCGTTGATGTCCAGAGACTCGGTCCCGAGACAACGGCAGTATAGCACCATCGTGCGGAGAGAAGGAGGAACTGACAATACCTGTATTGCCCTGCTCTGCACTGACAGTATACTTGAAACTGATTGATAAAGACTGTTTTGTTAACTGACTTGTGTGATTAAACGCCTTGGAATAGGCAAACGTCTTTCTGTCTCCTGGGTGTGTGTACCAGTCGCCACATTTGGTGGAGAATGCGGGCAACGACTGGTCCACGCCAAATAAAACCCACGCATTATGGAGCAGAATAACGCCATCGCCGCGCTGATCCAAAATCAGGCCGAGCTACAGTTGGCGGTGCAAGAGATGGCACGGAGCCTACGACGTGACCATCTAGCCTCTCGACCACCGGGCGATGTACTCACCAAGCTGACACCCCACGACAATATCGTGTCCTATCTCGAGCTGTTTGAGCGGATCGCCGCCCGTGAGAGGTGGCCGGTCCTAGACTGGGGTACCATACTGTCCGGCTACTTAACAGGTGAACCCCAACAAGTGTGCAGCGACCTCTCCATCGCCGAATCCCGTGACTACCAGAGACTAAAAGCCGCCATACTCGCCAGCCAGGGCAACAGCCTGCCGGCGCGTGCCCAAAAATTTCACAATTGGTCCTTCGTTGCCAGCCAGCCCGCCCGTGCCCAGGTCACCTCACTGATGCGCCTCACGACCAGCTGGCTCCTCGGCGACGGAGACGTGCCCGCCGTGGAGAGGGTGGTCATGGACAAGTGTGTCCGTGCGCTGCCACCCGAAGCCCGAAGGTACGCCTCCCAAGTGAGCCCCGGCACCGTTGACAGACTCATAGATTTGATTGATAACTGGCAGGTCACCTGCGACCTGATGAAGTCGACCCGCGGGGAGACCCCCAGCAAACCGGCCGCTGAAGAGCGCCCCACTGAGGAGCGGTCCCACCGCTCTGGCCGTGACCGGCGCTCGAACCGAGGACAGCAGCCGCCGCAGAACGAGCGCCGAGACGGGGGCTCGGAGCGGTCTTCCCGGGGCGGAGAGAAACCCCGCAAGTGTTACGTGTGCGGAAAATTAGACCATATCGCTTGGGCCTGTCCAGAGAGAGACCGGGACGTTTCCATGGCCAGCGTGACGTCAGAGGCCCCCCGTACCGCTCTGCACACTCAGAGCGAACCGGGACAACAGTTCTCCATACCCGTGAAGATCGACGGCACAGATGCCCAGGCCATATTGGACTCAGGCAGCGCGGTCACGCTCGTGCGCGCCGATCTGGCGGGACCCCCCTCATCTGACACCGTCCCGGTCACCTGTGTCCATGGGGACGTCCGCCACTACCCTACGGCCACAGTACGAGTCCAGACGCCCCGCGGTGATGCAGTGGTGGCCGCCGGCGTTGTCCCCGACCTACCGGTACCGCTCCTGCTCGGCTATGACTGCGCCCTCTTCGAGCGCTACTGGAAGCCCGGCCAGCAAGCAGCGCGTCCCCGCCGCCAGCCTCGAACCCGCCGCCGCCGCCGCCGCCCAACCACCGCAGCACGGCCCTCCTACCCGGCGTTTCGTGGCAGAGAGAGAGAGAACCACAGTGATGGCTCGGCCAGAGAGAGCGATCGAGCACCTCTCCACTCCTCTGGGTCAAGCCAGCCTGACAGCCTCGCAGAGGAGGCAGAAGTACCGGGCGGATCCGCCACATCGGAGAGCCCGGACCCCTTCGCTGAATTCCCGGACGCCGAGCCCCGAGAGGCGGCGACCCGTGGCGAGTTTGCCACCCTCCAGTGGGAGGATCCAAACCTTCGCGGCGCCCGGGGACAAGTGACAGCCGTCGATGGTCGGCTCGAGGATGGGGTGAGTGAGCTAAGCTCTCCTTACTTTTGTGTAAAACGAGGACTGTTATATCGGGGAACCAAAAACCGTGGTGGGGAGATTGTAGAGCAGCTGCTTGTGCCTAAACAGTATGTGAGCCGCGTCCTATTCCTGGCCCACACCCACCAGTTGGGAGCCCACTTAGGGGTCCAGAAAACATACGAGCGAGTGATTGCACGATTCTATTGGCCGGGGGCAAAGAAAGCGATAGAAGATTTTTGTAGAAGCTGCCCGGAGTGCCAGCTAGCTGCGCCCCGCCCGTTCCAACGCAACCCACTCATCCCACTGCCGATCATTGACATTCCCTTCTCACGCATCGCCATGGATGTGGTGGGGCCTTTGCCCAAAACCAATCGAGGACACAGATATATTCTCGTAATTGTAGATTATGCCACCCGGTATCCGGAGGCGATACCACTGCGCGCGGCGACAGCTAAAGCAGTGGCTCACGAGCTTCTCATGCTGGTTAGCCGGGTGGGAATCCCAGATGCGGCGATTTCTGACCAGGGCACTTGCTTTATGGCACAAGTAATAACGCTCCTGTATAAGTGGCTAAATATAAAGAGAATTAAAACCTCCGTATATCATCCTGAGACGGATGGGCTCGTCGAGCGGTTCAACCAGACGCTCAAAAAGATGTTGAAAAAGCTGCCGGATGTTGACGGCAAGGACTGGGACCGTTTGATTCCCTATGTAATGTTCGCTATCCGCGAAGTTCCCCAGGCCTCCACAGGTTTCTCCCCCTTCGAGCTGCTATATGGGAGGCAGCCGCGCGGCCTGTTAGACCTGGCCCGAGAGGCCTGGGAGAGCCAGCCTTCGCCACATCGGAGCGTAATAGACCATGTGGAACAGATGCAGGCGCGCGCCAGGAGGATATGGCCTCTCGTACGAGCGCATATGGAAAAGGCACAACAGGAGCAGAGCAGAGTCTACAATCGACGAGCCACGCCGAGAGAGTTCCAGGTGGGTGACAAGGTGCTGGTTCTAATCCCCACCGTGGAATGTAAATTTCTAGCCAAATGGCAGGGGCCATATGAAATTGTGGAAAAGGCTGGCCCGGTCAACTACAAGGTGCGGCGACCCGGACGCCGCAAGGGCGAGGTTATTTACCATGTGAACCTGTTAAAGCGGTGGCACCAGCCCGAAGCTGGCCCCCTCTCTGCTCTACTAACTACTATCTCCCCTCAGAATGTGGCGGAGGTACCGATCGGAGCGGATTTGTCCCCCAACCAGATCCAGGATGTGAAGGAGCTCCTGGCTCGCTATCGAGATCGTTTCTCGGAGATCCCCGGGCGCACGAGTGTGATTCGACATGACATTATCACCGAGCCGGGGAAAGTGATCCGACAGCGACCGTATCGCATACCAGAGGCCCGCCGGCTGGCGATTAGGGACGAGGTGAAGAAGATGTTGACTCTCGGGGTGATCGAAGAGTCCCATAGCCCATGGTCTAGCCCCATTGTCATAGTGCCCAAACCGGACGGATCGCTCCGGTTCTGCAATGACTTTAGGAAGCTAAATGACGTCTCCCTCTTCGATACCTATCCCATGCCGCGGGCCGACGAATTGGTGGAACGGCTGGGCCCGGCCCGCTTCGTCTCAACGCTGGATCTGACCAAGGGATACTGGCAAGTGAGCCTCACCGACCGCGCCAAAGCGAAGACCGCCTTCTCCACGCCGGACGGCTTGTTTCAATACACCGTGCTTCCCTTTGGTGTCCATGGAGCCCCAGCCACCTTCCAGCGGCTCATGGACAGGGTGCTGAGACCCCACCGCGAGTATAGCGCCGCCTACTTGGATGACATCATCATCCACAGCGAGACCTGGTGCCAACACCTCGAGCATCTGGAGGCGGTCCTAGGCGCCCTGCGTAAAGCGGCGCTCACCGCAAACGCGAAGAAATGCCAGATCGGATTGACCGAGACTGACTATCTCGGCCACACCATCGGTCGCGGGTACATTAAGCCACAACACAAGAAGGTGGAGAGAATACGTGACTGGCCCCGCCCCACCAACAAGAAACAGGTGAAATCGTTTCTTGGTTTAATGTCTTACTACCAGAAGTTTATTGATAACTTTGCCACTGTTGCAGGACCACTCCATGACCTGACACGGAAAAGCCTTCCTCACAATGTGAAGTGGACGCCCGAGGCGGAGGAGGCATTTCAACGGCTCAAGGCCGCCCTGTGTGCGGAGCCAGTCTTGAAGGCGCCAGACTTCACGAAGCCCTTCCTCCTACACACGGACGCGTCGGGGACAGGACTCGGGGCCGTCCTCTCACAAGACTTTGACGGCGAGGAACACCCGATCACATTTATCAGCCGTAAGCTCTTACCACACGAGAGAAATTACGCAACCGTTGAGAAGGAGTGCCTAGCGGTAAAGTGGGCCGTGCATCATTTAAGATATTATCTTTGGGGAAGGGTCTTCACACTCTACACCGACCACGCCCCCCTCAGATGGATGTCCACGAACAAAGACACTAACGCTCGCGTGACGCGTTGGTTCCTCGAGTTACAAGACTACAAGTTCAAGGTGGAACATAAACCAGGGCGGAGCATCCCCCACGCCGACGCCCTGTCTAGACGGTATGAAGAGGACGGGGGAGGGGAACCCACACCAGGCAAACACTTAAAGGGGGGGATATGTGGCATCTCGATGGCAGAACACCGCCCAACAGCAGGTAAGCACACCCCTGGAGGCCAGCAGAGAGCGAGAAGAGGAGCGCACCAACCTCTAGGGCGGGTACTGGAAGGCACGTACGTCCCACGTCACATATTAGATCAGCTGGAATGCGCGTCAGCTGTTTTCAGCCAGACGCGCTAGAATTCAAAAGGCAGTTCTCTCTGCCGGTCTGCCTCAGTAGAGATCCAGGCTCCAGGGGTGAGGCAACACACTGTCGAGCGAGTTGGGCGGTGAGTCGAGAACCACAGTTCATGATCCCATTCTATGTGAGTAACAACATGAACAGCACTATATTTACGATGTCTTATCCTCTGCCCTACCAGGCTTCTACGGCGCTCGCGCTAAGCGCGAGCTTGAGGGACTGTCAACTGACAGACTGGTGAAGAGGAGGAGGAGGAGAATACCGAATATAATTACCTATCGTGGGATGGAAACGGAGTAACCCGGTTACGACCTTAGTACACAGAGGGGGAACCGGAGTCCCCAGCTGAGTAGCAATACCCCATGTTTATTGAGTGCCGCAGGGCTGAAGACGAACAGTGTTTAGATCACGTTCTCAGACGCCGTTGATGTCCAGAGACTCGGTCCCGAGACAACGGCAGTATAGCACCATCGTGCGGAGAGAAGGAGGAACTGACAATACCTGTATTGCCCTGCTCTGCACTGACAGTATACTTGAAACTGATTGATAAAGACTGTTTTGTTAACTGACTTGTGTGATTAAACGCCTTGGAATAGGCAAACGTCTTTCTGTCTCCTGGGTGTGTGTACCAGTCGCCACAATATATATAAATGCACCATTTACCAATGGAAAAATCTGACTACTGTACTTCCAAAAGGGCAATTAGGAGATAGATGACGAAAAATATCTGAGTGCATTAATGACGTGTCATTTAGAATTAGATACTGCTTTAATTAGAATCTTGGATTATTTTGTGGTAGCATGTACTGTACATAATAAACACACAAAAGACCACACTTACCTTTTTCTTAGAAAGATCCATTCCCCCCTCCTCCTCCACAAATTTTAGGTTAGGCTTGGGGGTCCGTTTACTGCCCTGCCCCTGTTGCTCTCGTCTCTCCATCTCCTCCAAAGTCTTCTGAATTAGCTGGAACATGAATAAGTGTTATGAAACTATAAATTTGTTCTGATCTTTGTCATTCCTTGCCAGTAGGCTCCGTTCCCCCAGTGTCTTTGTGCCACACATAGCCACCGCAAGTAGCCTTGCCGAGCCATGAGGCCCATAGGGCAGGAGCCTATCTCCTGTTTCTGTAGCCATGAGGCCCATAGGGCAGGAGCCTATCTCCTGTTTCTGTACCGTGAGGCAGCTTGATGTACAAGTACACCCCCTGGACATGACGCTAGTATGTCGCAGGGACTTACACCCCAATCCAACCCTTGATGCTGAGTGTCAAGCAGGGAGGCACTCTCAGGACACTCTAACCACAAGGCCACTGAGCTGGTGGCTCAGTAGCCACTGCAAGCTCCTTTACAAATAACGAATCCCTTGGAGAATTTTGGATTCTGGCCCAAGCCTCTCGCCGAATTTTAATGTCTCCTCCCAAGTGAATCTGACAAGAAGCACAAACAGAAATAATCAGTATTACTACAGTACATATTTCATTACATATAATGTAACAAATGTTTTAATTTTGTCTGCTGATGTATTTGTTTCACTTCCATTTTTGCTTATTTTGTATGACTTCTGCTGTCAGGATTTAGAACTGTCAGGATTTAGAAGACATTTTAGAATCGTTGTCAGGTCTAAATGGGTTAAGTGAGTGTGTGTGTGATTTATTGTACATTTCTTTAACAGTTCTCTTAATTTTAACAAAAACAAAATACCTACAGCACATTTAACCAATCCACTAAGGCTGTACCCTAGCACATAACTTTGGGAAAGTGTCATAGTAGCTTGTTTACAGCTGAAACAGACTTCCTGTGCACTAACTTCCTCTTCAAAATAGGAGCAACATGTAATGATTAGTCAACACTAGTTTTATTTTAAGTCTACTTACAGGACATTAACATCACATTTGAGTTCCTTTTGAATGCCTGTCAGATTTCTCTACATAACTGTCTCAGCTTTGGTGCGCAAATGCGCCTTGCATGCCTTTGATCTACGCACAGAAAACATTTTGACGACGTATGCGCACTGGCACATCGGTTGTGTGCCCCCCTGATTAGGCCATTAATTAAGATTCGAGTGCCAACCCTAACGAGCGAAGGTTCGAACCCCGAATGTTCGGGGACATCCTTACAATCCACACAGATCTAAGTTGATTTGTATTGTAGTGGCAATGTATACCTACACCCTACAGTATTTTGTGTGTGTGTGTGTGTGTGTGTGTGTGTGTGTGTGTGTGTGTGTGTGTGTGTACCTCGTCTCCTGTTGGAGATACAGATGGAGATGATTCCACTGCGTTGTCACTGCCAGACTCAGACTCTGAAACTACATATAGTACAGCAAAATGTAAACATTATTATTCACTTATACCAGTTTGATCAGTAGCCATTTTCAATGTGTGCGTAATGTTTTTATTTTCCACTTACTTTGTGATTTTGTCTTTGGGTTTGATAACACTGCATCTGTGACAGTTAGAAAGAGAACAAAGCAAAAGATTATGTTAAACATTATGCATCATAAATATATTATGGGAGAAGTTTGTGTCTTAAACTGGCTTTAGAATGTCTATGGACTTATTAGACAGATAATATGCAACAAAATTACACAATTAAATTAAAGTGGTATCAGTAATAAGAAGCTAAAATGTATGTCCATTATGACAATGACAAATAATGTTTCTTCACCATTGCATTGTGCATTGTGCCTATAGGCAATACAGCTTATTACAATTTATAAATAGCTAGTGGGATTTTATTTTTATTTTTTATCCAGTTAAAACAGTTAAGGAAATGTAGTGTTTTACCATATTTATTTTATGTCATCGTTACAGGCTAGACTTTTTTTTAATATATATATCTATCTATATTAATCCAGAGGGCCAATCCAAGTATGATGTATCTGTACCTTAAGTAGACCTACTGCACATGTAAAACAGAGCTATAAACCTTACATCTTATTTTAGTCTTGAGAGAAAAAATGCTGCTTTGTCTAAATGACTACAAAACAAAATGCTATTTTTTTCTTCAAAAAATGTATAAAACGATGCAATGTGATATAGCTCTGTCTACAAAATGCTGTACCCTCCAACTGTATATATACTTTATGTGTGTAATATGTGGTTTTAGTTATTTTAGATTGTAGCAGTGAGCCTGTTGTCTCTGATGTCATGGACACTGGTCTCACTACCTTCCTGGACTACAATTCCCATAATTCTTTGGTGCACTGCTCCTCCTTGTGGATAGGGGGAGAGCTGTCTTACTGAGACAACATGTAGTCCAGGAAGGAAGCTAGTGAGCCCAGTGTCCATGACATCAGAGACAACAGGCTCACTGCTACAATCTAAAATATCTAAAACCACATATTACACACATAAAGATCTCCAGGAAAGTGTTCTAAAGCTTCTAAACGTCATTAACATAATTTTTTTTGCAAAAAGGGTGAAGTGTCCCTATTTTGATCACAGCCCCGCCCCCGCTAATCATTTCAATGGAAGTGACGTACGTACATTCATTGTTTATTTGTTTTTAGCATCTTCTCTCGGTGCACCCGGACTGCTGTGGTGTGATTTTTCTTTCAAAGTTTGCACTCGAACTCTTTTCCCCTTCGAGAGAGGAGTTGTTCTTCTCTTGACTCTGAAAACACATAAGATGTAAGTACAGAAAACGACCTATAACTATAACGTCGGCATACTGTCTGTCCATTTGTGGCCATATACTGAAGCCACGTTAGCTTAACCAGCTAGCTAGCTAGCTAGCTGTGGGACAGCTTTAGCTAGCCAGCTTTAGCTCTAAGCTAGCTCTGGTTTAGCTTTAGCCCAAACATTTACCGCCTCCTCCCGGTTCCGAATTCCCGTAGACATAGTATACAAGTATACAACACAAAGCCAGCGGTTTGTTTCCATTGCGGTCCTTTCACGTGTATATGAATGTATTGAGTCTAATGTGCGTATTATAGGCTCGTCAGCATTATGAAAATATAGCTATTAGCTTGACACAAGTTACAAGCATGATTTATATTTATCCGTACCATGGTATCGCGCCGAAAGCTCGAGCGTACTAGTGAACTATTTTCCACCGTCTACGGGCGGTAGACTGTCTACCTACCCCCAAATGCATGTTTTCCAAATTAAAAGACTTACGTTAGGTATATTTTTAATACTTATTAGTTATTACTTTGAGTGTTTTAGTATGACTCACCTTTCAGCAACAAAATTTGCCCCTGCCAGCGCACCCAATAAACCGTAGCAATATGCACTGCTGCTGTCAAAATCCTTAATGTCAGAGGTGGGAACTATTGCTTTACAATTCTCATCTAAATATTTTACATAAGCAAACATTTTTGCTGTGTGAACTAGTAGACGCCGGACTGTCTATAGCAAAAGTGAAATGATATAAATTGTCGAGTCTGAGAACAAAGTATGAGGTAAATTGGACTTGCTCCGTGGCTTGTGTCGGTGTAGAGTAGGTTCTATTCGCCACTCTGATTGGTGCATACTACTGCGTGCTCGAGACCTTTAACTTTAGGCGGTAATAAGCACACATTAAAACTTTATTGAGCATTACAGGATGTCCTATTGAACAATGGGGGGAAAATAGGCTATAACACCCTTCTGTTTAGTTTATTTTTTAAGTGTAAACTCACATTCTGTTAAAGAATCTGTCAGTTACTAATGTCGTCTTTTTTTCTCCTTTTTAAAAAAATTAAAGAATGTCTAGACGTAAGTACAAATTGTACTTGGAGCCTAACAGAAAAATAAAATTGCCTCCTCCAAGACTGAAAAGAGGACATTTGGATGTAAGTCACTTTATGAGAAATGTAGAATAATACCCCATATTCAGAATTAATCAATTATGAGACATAATCTGATGTTTTACCTGATGTTATTTGTCTTGAAAATGTTTTCAGTGTGACAAAATCAGTTCATCTTCGGACTCTTCGCACACTGCAGATGCTGAGGTGAGAGATTAATATTGTGAGTTTGTAGATCTGCTATTTTCACTATTCATTGCATGACACCGTTGTACTACTTATTATAATATAGTATAATCAAAACTTTTGGACGTGTTTTTATTAAAATTGTATTTATTGAAAACATAGATTTGTTTTAAATTAATAATAATTTAATTGTATTTATTATTAAACAACCTACTGTTTGTTAAATACATTATTTCGTAATTTGCATTCAGGTAATTCTTACTGCTGCCAGCCGCTTGGAAGATGAAGTCGGACCAGGTCCAAATGCCGAGGTGAGTTCATGACACGACACATATGGATTCAAATTCGCCATGACTGAGTTCAATTATTTGGATTCCATAGAAGTCAACAGGTATTAACAAAATGAAATAATGCGAAGGCATGGCCCGTTAAAATTGAACCCCTTTTGGTGTTTTAACTAAGCATTATGTTATACTTTATCTATTGAAAAATAGCACTCGGCACACCCGGTGTGCAGCACACTGGATTTCCGAACTACAACACACAGAGTGCACTGAATAAACGAACGACAAGAGAGCACACCAGTGCGTTCAAGGCGCATTTCCGAACGCACCCATGAGGACACGAGCTGTGGTTTCACTGTTAATGTATGTAGGCACAAGGACTCATCAATGTGTTTTGTCATTTATAGCCTAAGCCATCTGATGACCGAGATTCTCTACCAGTTCAATACGACGAAGACCTGTAAGGGTCGAAACGTTTGTGTGCGGACATCCCTTCCTTTTCATTGTACGTATATTTTTTTGTCCAGCACCTGTATAATTTCTGGAGATGTGTGTGCTTCCTTCTGGATCCTATCTCTAAGCTTTTCTATCAACCACACCTGAAGGTGGTTTCATTATTCTCATGCACCCTAGAGTCCCTATATTTTGTTGCTGAATATTTAGCAAAAATAGCATCTAAAATCTCACAGCATGATGTGTTGTGATTGTAGGTGAGACTATTTCCGGCAAGGGGTTTTGGTGAAGGAAAAAAAATCGGGCATGTCATTACAGGCGAAACTTAACAAAATATTAGTGAAAAAAGCATCAATGTGTTTTGTCATTTATAGCCATCTGATGACCGTGACGACCGAGATTCTCTACCAGATCCAGACGTCATGACTGACCAGGTAAGGCTTTCTATCAACCACACCTTCATTATTCTCATGCAGTCCCTATATTTTGTTTTTGTGTATTTGGTAAAAATAGCAGATTTAAAATCTCACAGCGTGATGCGTTGCAAGGCTATTTCTGGCAAAGGGGTTCGGTGAAAGAAAAAATCGGGCATGTCATTACAGGCTAAACTAAACAAAACAAAAATTGTGTAAATCTACAAGGTCTGATGTGAAGCATTGTGAGCTTGTAGATCTGATAGTTTCACTATTTCTTGTATGGCACTGTTGTGTGACAAAGTATAAAATGGGGCTTAAGTGGTTAGTCTTAAATCGTTAAGTGGTTACATATTTTTATTTGATTGATATTGATTTCAATATAAAAAATAACTAGACCTGTGCCTGTCGGGCACCAGCCTACTCGAGAGTGATGCTGGTTGGGGAAAGTTAGGCTGCATCCCCACCCTGTTATGCAATAACCGTTATACCCACCCGTTGTCAGAGTAACTGTTTGTCTGTCTACCTTTTGTGCCCATACTGTATATTGGAGCACTTATGAATGTTTTGTCATTTATAGCTCACGTCTTCATCTGACCTTGATGACCAAGATCTTCCATCTGATCCAGATGATATGACTGGCCAGGTGAGTCCTTCTACCAACCACGCCTAAGGTGCGTTTCATTAAAGATGTGTGTCAGTGGCCCAGGCCGTAGCGTAACGGTCTGGGCACCGGACTGGTGATCCAGTCGCGGTGTGCCGCGGGTTCGACTCCCGGACCCGACACGGCCTTAACCGCATGTCATCCCCCCATCTCTCTCCTGTTTCCTGTCAGCCTACTGTCTGTCCCTTAAAAAATCAATAAAAGGCGTAAGCCGCAAAAAAAATATCTTAAAAAAAAAAAAAAAAGATGTGTGTCAGTTAAGGCTATGCACATGGCTAACTAGTGTTATTAACCATAATGATGGTTAACGGCAATTGGCAAAATAACTACTTTTGCATGTTTATACCGTCTGCCTTTTGAAAAAGGTACCACATTTTATATTAAACCTATGAGAAAAGCTGTGTTCACTGTCCTATGCAGACATATGCACTCATGTGGTGTTTTATTTTGCAGGTCATGAATCCATCTGGATTCTTTCTCCTTCCATCTGAGCGGCAACCAAGTGACATGGTCCAGGAATCTGGTTGTGAGTCATCATCAGAGGGCAGTGCTGAATCTGAAGTGGTCCAGGAATCTGGTCGTGAGTCAGAGGGCAGTACTTGTGAAGTTGATTCAGAAATGGAAGAGCTTCCAGAAGATGATCCATTCGGACAGATCGGGTTTGACATAAATATGGATTCAGTACTAATGTCAGCAGGTTCAAAGGCTGAAGCTCTTCTCATGCTAATGAGTCATGCAGCAAAGCATAATATAACTGGAACACAACTTGAGGACTTGTTAAAGCTAATTAATATGTTGTTTGGCAAAGAGGTGTTGCCAAGATCAAAATATTAGTTCAACAAGGTCTTTAAAAACAACTCTGACATAGTGGAGTTCCACTTCTACTGCAAAAGCTGTAAATGTACATTGGCACGCAAAAATAAATAACCGATGCAAACATTTTGCATTGTGCAGTCTGTTCTTCCATGAACAGTGCAAGCTTCTTTATCAACGTACCAATTGCACCTCAAATTCAGGCACTTCTTGAAAATCCAGACAAAACACCACCAGTTTAATGGCTACTTTGGTTGTGGCTTCTGTTTACATCCTGGTACTCTAGTAGAGAAACAGGTGACTCCAGCAGTCTATGCAGACAGAGAGGCCAAGGCAATGCTGTTAGACATGGAGCAAGCAGTAGCACAAAACAAAAGTGTCATAAACATGCCTTATTTTGATATAGTGTGGGGGTTCGTACCAGATTATATGCATGCTGTTTTACTTGGTGTCATTAGACAATTCACATAGCTACTTTTTTTTTTTTTTTTTTTTTTAAGATATTTTTTTGCGGCTTACGCCTTTTATTGATTTTTGAAGGGACAGACAGTAGGCTGACAGGAAACGGGAGAGAGATGGGGGGATGACATGCAGTAAAGGCCGTGTCGGGTCCGGGAGTCGAACCCGCGGCACACTGCGACTGGATTACCAGTCCGGTGCCCAGACCGTTACGCTACGGCCTGGGCCCACATAGCTACTTTTGACAGGAAGTGGTCAACCATACTACATTGGAAGTCCCAACACTGAGGAGGCTTGAGAACAGGATGAAGGATATTAAGCCTCCACACCTGATAACACGACTACCCAGGCCCCTTGCAGAGTGCAAATACTGGAAAGCTTCAGAGTGGCGGGCATGGCTCCTATATTACAGCTTGCCAGTCCTGAATGGAATACTTAAACCATGCTATGTGAAGCATCTAAGCCTTCTGGTGTCTGCAGTATTTTTGCTTTTGCAAGAAAACATCAGCTTCCAAGATGTAAACAAAGCAGATGACATGCTGTTTGAGTTTGTCACCAAGGTTCAGTTGCTGTATTGGGAAGCAGCTATGACATTTAATGTACATCTGCTAACTCACCTGGCAAAGTCTTTAAAATTGTGGGGGCCACTCTGGGCACATTCAGCATTTGTGTTTAAGACTGCAAATGGTGGTCTTTTGAAACGGCTGCATGGAACTAAGTGTGTAGCTCTAAAGATAGTCAACAAATTCCTGTTGCACAGAGCAGTACCATTCATCACCACTAAGTATGCAGTTAGTGAACAAGTTAAGGAGTTTTGTTTGGAATTGACAAACGACAGAAGAGTAAAGTGTTTTACCAAATATGATACAACTGTTCTAGATAATGGCAGGGTGACAGAGACTACCGCTTATGAGAAAAGTGCCATCATTTCTGCACAAAGAACAGCACCAGATGAAGTCGTAGTGCATAGGAGAATGGTACATAAAGGACTGATTTATACCAGCAAAAGGTACACCCTCAGTAAGAGACGTGAAGACTTTTTCGCAAAGCTGAGTGGTGGTGGTGGTTATGGAGAAATTCAGGACATAGTATCATTTCCTTCACCAGCAGGAAGTACATAAATTGCTGTACTTTTGAAAAGGCTTCACGTTGTACCTAGTTTTGTGGAACACATCAGACGTGTAAATCAATGCCTTTTTTCGCCTGTGTGTCTACTTTCCATAGACCAGATAGAGCAGAAATGCATTGTTTTAAAATCCGGTGATGAGGTGTACATTTGTGTCTTCCCAAATGCACATGAGCGAGACTAGTCTATTGTTTTAACCCATTCAGGACAGGAACCCCTTTTGGTGTTTTAAACATAGGTTTCTTCAGAAAACTGTCATATTTAGAAGACATTTGTAGAATACGTTTTCTATCCTAAATGGGTTAATCGATCATTAAGAGATTCTTCATCAAAGTTTGCAATGAATCACATCGAGCTGTTCTGCTCTAGAGTTGTCCCGATACCTTTTATTTTATTTTTCAGAGTACAAGTACTTATTCAGTCAATCACTCAAAAGCCCCCACATACTAACTGTATGGTGACCAGGTCTCGTGACATCCGGGATGGAGATCCCTGATGTCATAAATGCGACCTGCTGTCGCAATTGAGTCCATATATAGAGATCCCTGATCAATATTAGTACTGCATATGGATATATGTCAGAACCTTGTGGTTCCATATTAAGGTTGATCCTTCTACATCTATCCTTCCTCTTTGATGTCTCCCTTTTGACTGATAGCCTGTCCATTTAAACTTTAGATAGGCCTGCCCCAAAGTTTTGTGCATCTCATTATTTGTGTTCTCAACAGGCCTGAAAATTAAGGCCCGGCCCTACCTAAGCCTGTACACTCAAGACACTTCCCCCGCTGCCAACCTTAGATCTCCATATATGGAGCTGACCTGTTCTAACATAAAATATGTTGATCTGACCTCATCAAACCCTGTACACCCAAGACATGCTCCATATATGGCCAGTGGCGAGGTCGTTTCCTGCCCTCAGTGGTCTTACTGGTTAGGCTGTTTTGAGTGGTGCAATCACTCCTATAGACAGGTCCTTGTGTCAGAGCACGAAAATAGCGTTATAGCATTTGTTCACCACCAAGTGTCACTGTTGCACAGCCTAACACACAGGCCAGGGAGGAGGGCTTGTACATATGTACAGCACAAGTACTGTACAGCACGTCAGCACCACTCAATAAAGACAGGTCTGATTTTTGAAAGGCATATTATGTGAATGGAATCTCTTTTTTTCTTTTTTTTTAAGGTTCTGGCGACAGCCTACAGAAACACCTTTGTGTTTTTGCACTTTTGTACGTTAGACACAATCAGGGATCCCAGCATTGTAAATGTATTTTCTAACCTATACAATTCAATATGCTTTATTTTTAATGTGCTTTATTTCAACTTTGAAATTTCACCCAAATGTGGGTTCGCCAAAACAATGTACCTGTGTTTTAAGGATGTGTGTGTATAATATGTATGTATGCGTGTGACTTTTCCATTTCATTGTATTCCTCACAAAGATGCCATTGACTGGCCCTGTATCTCAAATGGTCAAATAAATACTTGATTGAGGAATATAATATGCCTTTTGTATTTATATCAGCAAATATTATGTCTAACATATTTTATGTTGGACATACTAACCAGTTAATCGATAAGGTTATCAATTAATTGATCATTCCCATCCCTATCTCAGTCATATAGTTCACAATTACGTTTAGTAATCAAGCACCAGCTGCAAGCTGAAACTGATGAGCTGCGGTTTGAACAGTTTACTTTGTCTTTACATTGCTTAAACCTATGTGAGCAGTAGTGGAAAACATTTCTTAAGTTGAAGTATGAATACTGCAATGTAGAAATACTGTAAAGTATGGTAATAAAACTTTACTTAGGTAAGATTACTGGTATCAACTTAAGTAAGAGTATTGTGTGTAGGTAAAATGTATCAAAATGTAAAGTGTATCAAAATGCACTTAAAAGTACCAAAAGCAGAAAGTACTCATTATGTAGAAATGCTTAAAATGTCTAAAACATTTTGAAAATGGATCTACAAGTTCACAATTGGGAACATGTAGATTGGCCATTTTCAAATGGCCTATATCTAAGGTGGTTTCCCTACTGTATGTTTAGTCTCTTGAGACAAACTGTTGACTCAAGGGGGTGCCATTTTCCCTTTATTTTTGCAGATGGGTTCCCAGATTGCTGTAGGTTTTGTAATAAAAATACAAATTAACTAGTAACTAAAGTTCTCAAATAATTGTAGTGGAGTTAAAGTACAATATTCGTCTCTGAGATGTAGTGTAAGTGTAGTAGAAGTTAATAATAATAAATTGCAATGTTTAACACCCTCCAAAATACATTACATAGGCCTACACAATGACAGTTGGATCATTGTCATTGTGATATAAAAATGCTTAAATTAACTAAAATTGACCTTTTTTACTGTACATGTGTAAGCAGATATGTTAAAGTATTTCAAATAGATAAATTGACGGGGGGGGGGGGGGGGGTGGTCTACCAAAGATACAATGACTACTGTACTGGCAGCATAAATATGTACAAAGTAATGAGACCAGCTAAACCAGCATAGACCAGCATAGGCCAGTTTCACCAGCTGGTGATGCTGGGCTATGCTGGTCCACTAGCTAGCTGCTAGACCATTCAGCTAGACTGTGCGGCAAAATACGATGAGATAAATGTCTTGTTTTTACCTTTTTAATTCCCCCCCCCCTTTCATAATGTAATGCTTTATATAAATATAGATACCGGTAGATAGATAGATAGATAGATAGATAGATAGATAGATAGATATGCCTTCCAAACAGATTAATGTCATGCAGCAGTTAATTTATGGTACACATAATTGGCCACAAGGCGTTGATGGGGTTCCAGGTTGTCCTCAACCATGTGGTAATATTACAAGAAGAAAAATAGAATGATGTGAGTTTGACCTGGCTATATCCACGCTTGTCATCGCAGCTTGTTTCTTTTTTTCTGCCTTTAAAGTTGAAATTATATCAGACAAGGTGTACATATGGTTCCTCATGTGGAGTGCATAGTGCTTGGTCCATCTGAATTGCAAACAGGCATGTAGGCTACATAATGCCCTGCAGTATTGCCCTGATGAAGACTGCTTAGTAGACAGTCAAAATAAAGAAAAGGAAAGTTAGTCCCAAGATTGTCACATGTATTATACACGCGCCTGTGTGAGTGAATTAACTTGCAAATAAATGTTTTAAACACAATCTATTCATGTTGTCATTTTTACATAATGTATGCATTATTAACCTGTTTGTGACATGTCTATGAGCTTTACATGGTGTATTATGGCTATGCAATATTATGAACCTGAATTTCAATAGAGCTATATATTATGCATAATTATGATATTTATTTACATGTATGGACCTGAATGTGGCATGTATGCACTATATAAGTGCCATATTTGTTGCATATGTACTTGAATATGACGTATATGTTGCATATATGTCCTACTTATAGATATATATGCACATATATGGACCTAAATGTGGCATATATGCACTATATAAGTGCCATATATGTTGCATATATGTCATGCTTATATACATATATGCACATATATGTACCTGAATATGACATATATGTTGCATATATGCACATATATGAACATATAAGTTTCATATAAGTCCTTTCCGTGTGGGTAATGTGTCCGTACACAGACAAATGTATCTTGTCCATGGCAAATTTTTGATTTTCAGTTTTTTACATAACATTATAATGTTCTTATTTTGATCATCATAAGACCCAATTACTGAATTCAGTCTCCAGTCTCTCAGTCTCTCTTTTCTATGGCACTACTATGGCACATTAGGAGTCCACTCTGTTCTCTAACTTTTTATTTTGAAGGACCGCCACATTTGTGCACTCTCGCTCTATCCCAGTAGGTGGCGGCAGAGCTCCATAAAAACGTCGGTATGGAACAGGAGCTGGTAAAGTCTCCATCCCATAGTCTGGAAGGCTGACCGCACTGTGATTGGCTATTTGCTTGTGAACATTGTGAGATAGCCACTCACAAGCCACGGCGCGTCTCCGGGCAATGGGTTCGACACTATGACAACAGGTGGCTAGGCTAACTGTCTCCCTGTAATATTTGAAGTAGACCTAAACAAAACATATTTTTCTTTTTCTATCGAAATGTATCAAAGTGAGCCGCCTCCACAGCAGATCTTCGTGTGTCAGTTGTGTCAGTTAACCAGCCCGTTCACTTACTACGGACAGAAACCACCCAACACCAGAGCGATTGTGTAAGTCAACAACAGAGAAATGAGTGCTAGATGTGCTAATGCTAACATAACATTGGTGTTTACTTTTTACATAAGTGGTTGTCAAACCTGTCAATTTCAAGGACCTCCTATAAGTCTGAGAGAGTGTATGTTAAGGGTCCATTTGGTTCCATTTATACACTCAGAGTTACATACCTGGCTGTAGAGTGTCCATTTTGGACCCCCTCAGGGAACCCAAGGACTCCACTTTGAGGACCACTGGCACTGATTATACGAAAAATACAGTCCTGCCACAAAGGGAGCTAAATACATTTGGTAGTGGTACAAATATGATTCCATGTTCTTATTGATAGGCCTACATGTAAAACACAAGATTATTCAGATTTTTGTTTCATCAAATCAACGTTTGTAGCAGCTATAACATTGTAACAAACATAAACATAATAATGAAGAATAGCAGCAATAGCATTTATGGTATAATTTAAATGGCAAGTAGCCTATGTACATTAGCTGTATCACCATGAGGTGCTGGAAGGCGCAATGTTCCTACTTCCTATAGTACTTCTAAATAATTATCCTTAGTGTATGTGAACTGTGCAGTGTATATAAATATCTAGTATTTACTTATTCTATATATGTGCATTTACTACTAGTTAGTAATCATGTTTTTGTGTGCACTGCACTGCCTTTTGCCAGAGGCCTTGTGGCTGAATCGTTTACAGACTGAGGTGTGTGTGTGTGTGTGTGTGTGTGTGTGTGTGTGTGTGTGTGTGTGTGTGTGTGTGTGTGTGTGTGTGTGTGTGTGTGCTTGCGTGCCCCGCATGCATATACGTGTTAGGTATTCAGGAATTGTCTAACCCTGTTATATTTGATTTCCTGTAGTTGTAATGTAATTTGAGGAACTCTGTGTGTGTGTGTGTGTGTGTGTGTGTGTGTGTGTGTGTGTGTGTGTGTGTGTGTGTGTGTGTGTGTGTGTGTGTGTGTGGCATGCGTGTGTGTGTGTGTTAGGTGTTCATGAATTGTCTAACCCCGTTTGATTTGATTGCCTGTAGTTAATATAATTTGTGGACTCAAATAAAACTGTGTGTGCGTGTGCGTGTGCGTGTGTGTGTGTGTGTGTGTGTACCAGGCTGTTGGAAGAATGTTTTGTATCCAAGGATCCTTTCAGTCCAGACAAGGAGAAGTTTCTGGTTCTGGGCTCGAGCTGCAGTTTATGCAACATCCCTGTTTGTGTTGGAGCGGTGAGGAGGATTTTTCTTTTTTTAATAATATACCATCACTTAAAACAGGGTTTCATGACTTGCATGCCATGGACTGTATTTAGTAGTACTGTATTTAGTGGCCATTGTGTGTGTGCGCACGCACGCAGCCACGCACGCAGCCACGCACGCATGCACGCACGCGCACACACACACACACACAGGATGGTAGGAAGCAATGTTGTCATTCTACTACTGGGGCTGATGACATCATTCTAGATTAGATAAGGTGACTGCGTGCGTGACTGTTTGCATGGGTCTATTCTAAGGTGCTGAGTTAACATATTTTTCCAAGAAATGCACAGACTCCTGAATTGACACATTATGAAGGATCATTTTACCATGTTTTTATTCTTATTCTCAAATTTAAGTTTTATACATAATACATATATACATACAGTATACCTTAGAGTAGGGCTAGACGACATGGCATGTCTTCAAAGTTCAAAATATATTATAGCCTAGTGAAAGCTAACAGTAAAAAAGTAATCACACTCGTGTGAAGTGAGGGGCGCTCTTATCGTCATACATCATCATACATCACATTCCACATTCGTGCTCGGCCAATCCATGTGGTACACACAAAGCTGGGCAAAGGAGGCCCTCAAAAACTCACACCATAATGTTAAGTGAGCGGTGCCTTTGGAGTCAAGCACAGTCAAAAGAAAAACTCATATGGGGTCGTGATATAAAAAGCTCAGGACATATGTGGAGACATACATACAGACGGACACACATAGCTGGTACTGGAGTGGTTAGGCACCGCTCCAATAAATAAATTAATACAAATTCAAAATGTTATCGAAAGACAAAGTTGAGTCACCAGAACCAAGGAAAGGTGTTTTCGATGAATCTATCATGGTTTGAAGTTACATCATTGGGTTTGTATAGGAAGGGGCCAAAATAAATATAAAATCTCTCAATACTGAATCGAGCAACTTATAAACTGTAGATGATAAAATGACCAAAAAAAAACGTTTTGAAGGTAAAATATCCCTACTCCTTCAACGCCAGAGGGCGCCAGAGCTTTACCCATGAAGTGCCAGCCATATCAGGCCGACCAGGGAAAAAAGCTAGCGGATGTTTACTTCAGTTTCTACCGGAACTAAAAGTCGGTAGTGCATTGGAGGTCGTTTGTCCGTGCGATTACAGTTCTAATCTAAATCAAATTAAGCTCTAATCAAGCCCTGAATATTGCATTTTGAGCATGCATCGCATGCGTGCACACAGGGATTTTGGTCGTTTTTATGTGGACGCGAGCGGTCGCTAGCTAAAAATGCTAAATAAATGCTAATTATATATATTTTTCCTGGATTAACCACAATAAATCAAATCTCGGGCATGGCGTCCTGGACAAAGTTACGTTTATCTCGTTATCTCGGGCATGGCATTTAACAGTTACATATAAGTTTACCATACAGATTGGTTCAAATAACACTGTATTCATCATTACACTAAATTCCAGATTGCAGCTTTAGAAGTTGCCACTGCTATATAGAGTCTGTAACTACCGAAAGCAGATACATTTCAAATAGATTTTAAAATAGATTTTTATATTGGGACAAATTTGCACGGCTGTAAAGACGAAATGGAAGCGTTACAAGGCGCCTCGTCCTTTTTACCCCAGATCATTTTCAGAGCTTCCGCGCTCCAGACTGTATGACGGAAGCACAATTATAGGAGGCAACAGTCTGGCTCACGTGACTTACGGTGACTAAGTAAACTGAGGATATTGCAGTGTAGATTGGGTTCCCAGAGTTGAACAAATGGGGGTCCATGCCCGTGGACAAATGCATAATAAAACCAAGGGTCCTTGAAAAATTAAATTGAACCCATGAGCTCTGACGCTTGTTTTTGTCTCCTCTCAGGACTGCAGTCTTTTCTACACCAAGAGGTTCTGCGTGCCGTGCGTCAACAAGCATCTAGAGCAGTTTCCTCAGCAGATTCAGACTGAGCTGGCCAAGAGGAAGCACAGCTCCAAGACTGCCGTCTCGTGACCCCACCATGGTGACCGGTCAGACCTGACATGACCTGACCTTAAAGGAACTCTAGCTTTTAGCTGACACTGTCAATGAGTCAGCAGGTAGGGGGTTCAGTGTTCTTGCTCAAGGACACTGACGGACACTATCACAAGGAATCAGACCTTTGCACAGGACATGGTTATGTTTCCTGTCTTTCTTGGATACAGTATTCATAAAACAGTTCTTCCATTTTTATTGCGTTGGTATCACTTCACCACATGAGTCCTAGTGCCCTATTCTTGGCACGTCGTAGTAGGAAAACATTTGGCAAAATATCAGCTCTAAAAGCCTCCAATGTGTTGCCTAGTGGCACTTTGTGAGCTTGTATATTGGCCACTTTCGCATACAACAAAGTGGTTAAAATCAAAGCACTATTTTATGAATACTGTATCCCAGATCTGAAAACATTACATTTACAATTTAGGCATTTAGCAGACGCTCTTAATCCAGAGCGATTTACATTAAGCAAGAACAAAAAACATGGCAATACAAATATGTAGTTATCATGAATCATGCGTAAGCTAAGAACGAAACAGTGGAATATCTATATAAAACTATGCATATATACTATGTGCTGTGTTCATAAAATGCTATATTAGTTCAATAAGTTGAGCCTTTGCATACATACGCCTGTAAGGTCATCGCAACTAGGGCAAGTGCTACAGGCAAAGATGGAGTCTGAAGAGGTGGGTTTTCAGACTACGGCGGAAGATTGGGAGTGAGACTGCAGTTCTGATTGTAATGGGAAGTGCATTCCATTGTTTTGGAGCCAGCCATGTTTTAGTCCTCGAGAAGCAAAAGGGCAATGACTACGTAGTCACTCAATAAGAAGGTTAACAAACTGCTTAAAGGTCCACTTCACCACTTTTCAACCTATCTTTATATAATAGGTCCTAACTAATCATGAAAAAATGGCGCAATTTCTTTTCTACTCTGTCTGTGTCTCATAGGAGGGCTGTGGGCAGTTCAGAAACCGTCTTTCATCATCGATGAGGAATACAAGCTAATAGAAACTGCAGGCTTTCTAGTCCTGAAAAGTTGCAATGCGAAAATGGAAGCCATCGTTCTCACGATAATGAAAATCTAAACATAAAAAATAAAAAATCTGCCTAATGATGATGTCACTGGAAGACGGTTTCTAAACTGCCCACATGCCCTCCTATGAGACACAGACTGTGTAGAAAGAAATCGTGCCATTTTATCATGATTATTACTTAGTGAGGACCTATTATATGAAGATAGGTTGAAAAGTGGTGAAGTGGTCCTTTAATGACTTAATAGTAATACTAGTTCCACAAGCTAGGATCCAAAAGCATTTATCGGTGCAATGCAATGCAAGTTTAGAATGATTAGAGTTTTCAGCTGCATCTTTGAAAGATACAGGGTTAGCTTGTCATGCTTCCTCAGGCAGGTTGTTTCCATCTTGTTTACCTCCCCACACAGGAATGTATTCACGTATTTCAGTACTTAAAGGGATATTTCACTTTCAAACAAACTTTTGGTCATTTTATCATCTACTCAGGCTTATGTGAACAGAACACCCCAGAATTTTTTTTCATTTAGCATTAATAATTAAATAAAAAAATTATATATATATATATATATATATATAAATGGAAACAGTAAATGTAATAATCACGTATTAGAAGGACAATATCAGTCTCCAGAAAAAACGTGGTTAAAATGATGTTTGAACGGGTTACAATGGGTTTGTATAGGAAGGGGGCGGGCAGCTAAAATGAATATCGGATATCTAAATACTTACTGAATCTTGCAACTTAAAAACTGCCTTGGGTTTTCAAAAGCCTGAGTAGAGGATAAAATGACCAAAAGGTTTTTTTTAAGTAATATATCCCTTTAATGTTGCCACCTCTTCTGCAATACTAGACTGTAGCAGGCAGTACAAATCTAAATGAAAAAACAACATTAGAGGTTGTGTACTTATTCTGACTTTTCAAGTTGTTTTATTAACAACTCAGTTTGACACATATTAACTCATGCTTGAATTAAGAAGTTACTCAAATGTGTGGGAATTGGGAAACAATGCATCCTTTTAAACAATGTATTTTCCAAGTAATTTATGGTTGACACGGTCTTGCAGATTGCATACTGACTCCCAAGGACTTCTTCAAGTCACGTGCACAGGAATTCTACCGTTCAACTATACTCTACTCGGACTGTGACCTTTCTACATTGTTTTGTTATTGTTCCATTTATCCAGCACATGACCTCGCTGTGTTTATCACGAGATACTGCACTCGTCTCGGGATTTAATTGGAACAGTATGGGTTTTAAAGGCAGGCTTAGTGATTTTGAATGGCCCGTGCAACAGCCGGTGCACACTCGCTAGAGAGAGAGAGTTTGAAAATCTCTCTGAGAACAGGAGCAGGAACTTTGTGTTGTTTTTAATATTAATTTGATATTGGTCATGTAGCTCCTTAATTCTACCTGCTAATAAAAGTTGTGGGGCTGGGCAATATCGATGGCGAGCTGATTTGTTTAGCTGATAATTTCCCTATTTTTAAAACCGTAAAGATTTTTTTTTATTATACGATATAATTGTCACAATATCATATCATGGTATTAAGATCACATTGCCTCACCTCTTGAACTGTAAACAATGTCTTCTATTTCAGTCATGCCACTTGCCAGTATATTTTTTTATTCTTGACGTTCACTGTATTATTTTGCCTACTCCTGATTTTAACAGTCTAATGTAAAATATTAAATCCAATCTATCTAAATGTGAGCAGAAACGAAATAATCTCATATGTTATTATCATTCACTGAGTCTGTCTTTAAGTTCCCCACTATGATGTGTGTGTATTTGTGTATTACTCCCAGATACACACAAGTAATTACTACCAACCAAGCGAGGAACCAACCCCCTGGCACCAGTGCCAAGGTTTGACAGTGATAGGCACACTGCCAACAATGACGGCAGACCATTTTACTCTGCTGTGATGTCATCCTGGTTGCACTTTACACACAGGCAGTGGTGGAAGAAGTACTCAGGTCTTTCGTGTGTGTTCAGAATTGGACTTTAGTATAAAAATGTACTATAGCATCAAAACAATGGCCATATTTTGAGTGAAAAGTAAAGCATTTGCCTCTGAAACTTGAAAATGTAAAAACCTGGAAATACTCAAAGAAAATGTACCTCCAAATTCCAATTATGTACAGTACTTGAGTAAATGTAGTCTCTACACAACATAACAAGTGAGTGTCGACGGGGTTAACTTTTCCCTCTATGAAACCTCACCTGTGTAATGCGGCGCCTCTTGGAACCTGATCACAACCGTTGACTAAGCGGAATTAAGTCATTGAATCAGTCTATTCCATGACTGATAAGTGACAAATCACATTTTAACGAAGTTCGTCTCATCAACATTGCCATACGGGCCACAGCAAGACATTTATATTTGACCTGCACTCATGGGCATAAATACAGGTAAGATGGTGTGTTTATGATCTTAAGTTCAGACAGCACTAGGCTACTTGTCAAGTATAGCCTACCTACCCGGCACCAGGGGCTAAATGTCAATATTGAAGAGTAGGGAGACCACCTTCATTCACCAAAATATAATACCACCTAAGCCCTGCTATGTCTTCTTTATAAACAACCACCTTAAAGTGTACACTGGATTTCAAGTTCATGGTGTGCATATTTGAGTATCATTCTCATTGTAGTCTGGGGGGCGGGGTCAACATCATTTTAAGGACTTTAACCAAGTTATAAATCGACTATTCAATATTCATAATAGCCAAATTTGTGAGCTTGACCTTGTATATCTGCTTTTTTTTTTTTTTTTTTTTACAGGCCCCGCCCCAGGAACAAAAGTTTCAGATAGGCCTCAACAGCCAAATGCATAGATCAATTTGGTGGTACTGAGAATGCGATGAAAAGGTGTGGGACGTTCTGAGAACCATTGATGTGGTTCAGACGGGCAGCTGAAACGACGCAAAAATGGTATGGTATGCAGGTATGGTATAATGGTAAAACGCATCACAGCATTTCTAATTTGCGGCAGTTTGAGATTCACGTCGCTGGTTTCCATTACTGTTAGACTGCAACGTTTCATCATCTACCCGTCTGAACAACGCACCAATCTTTACACTAGTCTACAGTATAGCCTACTGTATGGGGTTAATGTTGTTGAGCTCAGGGGTGGTGATGCAGCCACGTACGTTCAACTCTAACGAGCTGCAGCAGCAGGGGCGGGTTTCCAGCTGCAGCACCAATGAAGCTCGTGTTGCCGTTTAAATAGTCAGTCTCTGCCCTCCTCGCTTCGTAGTAGTAGCTGCACTTCTCTCCAGCGCCATGTTGGCCGTGACGACTCGACTTGTTTACGGAGTTTGACAGGAGCTGTTTGCCTTTTAAAACACACACACACACACACACACACACACACACACACACACACACACACACAGTACTGCGGAGGAGGAGGCGGTGGAGGACGACGGCTTTTTTTTTGGAGACATTATTTGCAGGGTTGCATTTGGATACGACAGTGCAGAATAATGCACGCATTAATCCACCTGTGATCTGTGCAGTTTGAAGGATTATAACCGTTTTGGGGAAAACTGAGCGATCTTTTAGACGGTGGTTGTTGTTGTTGTCCCCCCCCTCCCCCTTCCGTTCGCTTTGTTGTTTGTTTTTTTGCTCATATGTGCAACAAAATGTCAGACGTGCGCCTTTCGAACGCGAGTCCAACTTTGGAGAGGGTGGATCCGGCTCGGATCATCGGCCTGGCCCTGGATGGCGGCTCCAGACCTCCGGTGCGCAGGAACCTGTTCGGTTCGCCGGACCCGGAGGAACTCCAGCGGGAGTATCGGGTCCAGATGGCCGAGGAGCGGCGACGGTTCGCCGAGCGGTGGAACTTCGACCCGGTGGCCGACAGGCCGCTCGACGTTCCCCCGGGGCAGACGGGCTGCCAGTGGGAGGAGGTGAGCGACGCGCCGGACTTTTATTGCCGAGCGCCGCGCGAGAAGAGGCGGCCTCGACCTGTGGACTGTAACGGGAACCATAACCGAGGAGCAGCTGATGGACGACCCGGGGAGCGATCACCGTGTCGCGGCGACTCGTCGCCCGATGGCAGCCCCAGGAGGAGACGCCAAAGAGCTTCAGGTAGGTCATCTAACTGTACTGTACATAACTGTACGAATGGAATCAAATTGTCTCAGAGTTACAGACGGATAAGGGTCCATTTGGCTGTGCAGACAGACCCTGCACATAAAAAAAGAATAAAATAGCTTTGTATTATAGCTGTTACATTTCCTCAATCTGCTCTTGTGAGGATGTCACTCTTACATGAAGACTTCTTTTCCAGCGTCTGACCTTATTGATGGGCGTTTTGTGATTTGTTTTTAGTAAGTGTATACGTGCGACTGAGCACGCAAACTGTGCTGCACGCCAATGGGGGAATGTGACAGATTATTTTCTATTTTTATATCTCTTTATTGTAACTACTTTTTCCCCCTTCTCCTGGCAGGTCCTTGTTCAGGTGACTCTCCCAGAAAACGGGTGCGCTACGATGATGATGATGAGGATGACGAAGATGACCAGTCAAACTGCACAGCGGGTCAGACAGTAACATCTGTGGAAGAAACACCCAGCAAGGCGGATAGCAGGGAGCAACTGGGCTGAACTGAGGTTAGAAATAATAATTATTATTAATATTAATATTGTTGTTTACTAATCACAGTTTTTTATATATATTTTTTTTATCCCACGATTTTGTAACCCATTTTTACTAATCACTATTTTAACGAGACATTCACAGTGAAAGGTGTGTGCTAAAATATTGCATCATGGAAATCCTAGATCTATATTTTTTTTTACCCAAAGTACTTGAGGAGCACTTGTTTTCAAACCCACTACAGGCCCCTAATGTATACAATATTATGCACTGAAGATGTGGCTGTCTGTCTCTCTGTCTGCCTGTGCATCAGTGAGGCGGATGGCTAGTCTGGTCTTGGTGTTTATCTAAACACGCCTTGCACACAGCCCACCCCCGAGCGATAGTAACACGTCACCAGGCCTGTTGAAGTGGTTGCTTTGTTACACGCGTTTGCAGCGCTGACAGTCTGCAAGCACAGTCTTCGTGCTGTCTGTCTCTCTGTCATAAAGTCTGTCTTTGTGTGATTTGATGCACCCACGTTTCTCTGTCCGCACGGGAGACCTCGAGATGGAACAACTGTTTTGTTTGTGTGGGAGTTCTTTTTTCCCCCCCCTTTTTTTCTCTCCCCCCCCCCCCCCCCCCCCCCCCCACCCCTTCTGCAAATGCACCACCATTAAGCAGTGGTAGAAGAAAGACTCAGTTTCAGATTATCCTTTGTTACAAGTAAAAGGACTGTATGCAGACTTGAGTAGGTACACACGTTTTGGCATCAAAACGTGTGTTTTCATCACAAATGTTTCATTTTTCAAAAATGTCAGATCTACAAGCTTGTAGTTCGCTTGTATCAAATCAGCCATGATTGGTTAATTCTCTATATGAATAATATAAATCTAAGTCACTGAAGCTTTCAAATAATTGCAGTAGAGTGAAAAGAATTTGCCTCTGAGAAGCAGTATCGAAAAATGGAAATGATCAACCAAAGCAAAAGTGCTTAAGTGCAGTACTTGTGAGTACATGTACTTGGTTACTTTCCACCACCGCTATTCAGCTTGTTTTTCATCTGTGCCCCACAGAACCTGAGAGTCCTGTCGCTGGAGGGATCCTGTTGCCTTTCTCAGCACCCAGTGGAGGGACCATGGAGAGAGGGAGAGGGAGAGCTCGGCAGCCTTTTCTGAGATGGAGGTGCACTGTAAAAACCTTGGAGTTAGTTTAACTCTCAGAGTGTACAAATACGGGTCCATTCCGTTCCATTTTTGTACCCTGTCAGAGTTACACATCTATAAGGGGCCCTTTTATTTTCGTTCCATTTGTGCATTCTCAGAGTTGCATGTGGATAGGTTAACACTGAGGATTATTTTACGGTGTGGGGTAGGGCTGGGCTATATGACTTCAAATCAATATCTCGATCATTTCAAAATTATGTATATCGTGAAAATAGCAGATCTGCAAGCTCAGGGTTAAGTGGTTAATCGGGCTAATCGATTTAGTAGATAAAATATCTATTAGAAATGTATGTCAATTTGTTGATATGAGAAATTTAAAATGTTTATCCTCCAAAGACCCTGCTTGTTGTTTATGCAATTTACCTATATGAGCGAGATGAAGTCGGTTTTTGGGTCTAAATATCGCTTTGGATATATTTTCGGTTAATTGCCCAGCCCTAACTTTGTAGAGAGTGGGGGGAGGGGGAGGGGGGGGGGGTGGGAGAGATGCACAAGCACTGAATATGTACACTATAAAAGTTTTGGCACTCAATTCAATTGCCTCAAAAGCAGACAATGTAGCAGTGTGCAAATGGAGTCTTTTTTTTCCTTTTTGCTCAGTTTATTATTATTATTTTTTACTACCTATACATTTTGAGATGTAGCACATAAGCGAGAGAGAGAAAGCAATATGTAATATGCTTTTCATACGTCGAGTGTGAATTTGACTTGGGAAATTGCAGTGCAGTTTTCAAAAAGAGAAATATTATTTTGTACACGTGGTCATGTTGTATCCATGTTCAGG
>NC_139714.1:34553473-34581949 GCF_964188405.1 Protomyctophum parallelum
CTCGGGACAGTACAGGGTGTTCTTTTCATAAAGCACACACCTCCGAATTAGTCTCATTGGCCGCGTCCCCCACCCCCCCCCCCCCCCCCCCCCTTTCCTGTTGATACGAGCTAGTGTAGGAGTCTGCTTCAGTGACACATTTGGCCTGCCTGTTTTGTTTGCAGAGAGACTGAGAGAGAGATTAATGTGTGTTTTCAAAAGCTGAATTAGGTAGAATTGTTGCAAAGGAGATGAGCAGATATGAACTTTTAAGGAAATCCAGTGTTTCTTTACAAAGTCCAAGGGAAATGAGTATAGTCAAGGTCCTTTTTTACCTCCCCCCTTTTTAAGCTCCTATCTTTTCAGTATCTGACTATATACTCGATGTATTTCAAGTCAAGACACCATTGAGAAATGTTTTTCTTTTGCGTACATACTTGCACCTCATACAACAGTTTACACCCGAATAGAGACACCTCCATTTATGCATGGCCTATACACTAATATGAAATACACATCTTAGCAACACAATACATTACATTGCTAGCAGGGCTAGCAAGACGACCTGCAGGGGTAGGAGTATTTCCGGGCGTGGCATTTGAGATCGGTTTCAACCAGGGGGGCAGTCAGCCAGATATTTCGTGAAGCCTCATTTGAAATCGGTAGTTCATATAATGGCCTGTTGTGGCGCTGGACTGGACCCAAAAAGCCCCATAGCTCCATAGAGGCCCATGTATTTTGGCCCAACTTCACCTAGACTGTATTACCTTAATAAACATGGTCATGAATACTTTCTTCTTCCAGTCACTAGTTTAAAGTCTCATTTCTAATGTCATAATATTCTTTTTGGAAAAGTATGGTCCCAATAATTAAAAAAATGACCATAAAGAAAAAAAAACATCGCGTATGTTCTGAGGGGCGTGGCTACCGTTACAGTCTATGATCGGGATTCCCCTCCCACTCGAGTCAAAATAAAAACCAACGGAGAAGAAGGGGGGAAGTCCCGCCTCGTTGTCTGGGCAGCCAATGGCCAGCTGGTCCAAAACGGAGCCAGCCAATGGCCAGCTGGTACCAAACGGATCTAGAAAGATGGCGATTTACAGTGCAGGAATAACAGGCTTCATTTTACGTCCATGTTAGACCCGGCGAACGCTTTGTCCATATTTTTTACAGTCTATGGTTTCAACATAAAAAATCTTAGTCATTGTGTTGATTAATTACTTCAGACATGTCCAACAGTCCGTTCTGTGACTTTGTTTTGGTATATACCTGGCCCTATTTGCAAAAAAGACACCCCTGAATGACTTGTTCCCGCTGCAGGGCAGGACGGGGGAACAGAATAAGACCTGAAAGAGATGTGCATTTGATTGGCTGCCTTCACATGACACTTCTTTTGTTGGGTTCCATCATAGTACTACTAAAAGCCTACATTTAAAACGTTTAAAATTTGGCGAATGTAAATGCATCATGCCGGACGGAAGTGGTTCTCACAACAAGGTTCCAGGGAGTCCCCAGCATAAATAGTTAATAGCATCAAACTTTAACAATTGTAACCATACTGTACAGTATATACATCGGTTATTTGAAAATAGCCGATCTACAAGCCCACAAGCAAAGACATATACGTACAGCCTACAGAAAAATATAATCAATAATAAATACATTGATTCATACAATTCCAACATACTAGACAAGTAAAATGGCAAAGAACAACATTGAGTACTGTAAAATGAACCTGTTACAGCTCTTTATGGAGGACTTGAAGTTAACAATGGAGCTGAACAATGCCACCACGACGTGTGACTAAGCTTGCAACTTTGACCCTGATGTAGTCAAAAGCATTTTTGTGAAACAAATAATTCATATCTGCAGGCATAAATAAAGAAATCTTATTGTTGGTGTTAAATCAATTTCTTGTTATGAAGAATAAATGCTTGTTGTGATTCAAATAGATACTGTATTGGGGGACATCCGTTTTGTTGCCAGAAACTCATGATCACGATTCTCACTTCAATGCAGCCTTTATAAGTCAGCCTTGTATACAGTGGTCAGTGGTCTAACTGGTAAAATTTTATTTTCTACCTCCAAAAGGAATTCTTGTTTTCTTCCATATTGAAGTGACTCATGTCAATAAAATCACCGGCTGCTCAAAGGAATGAAAGTTGGCTGGGGTTTTCCATAACTGACAATAGGTCCAGGCCATTTAGACACCTATTTCCTCTATATTTCCTCAATTAACCTTTTGTGTGAAAGCCAGTATTACGAGTTGGGGGACCATTCATGTGGATTTTTCATACTCTTAAGTCGGAAATGTCCCAGTTCCCACTTGGCATTAAGGCAATTAACCTTAACACCCTAAACGCAGAGTGTGCTAAAAGTTCATGTTTTTTTAAAACTAGCCAATGTTGTAAAAAGGCAGCTTGGAAGGGTGGGGTGTGTGCATTGTTATTTTAATCAAGTTTATTTTAATGTTCAATCAATCAGTGTTGTGACTTAAAGGACAATTGTGGACTAGCCGTTTTCTTACCGGATCCATTAAGTGGCCTGAAAAATCTTTGTGAGTATGTGCGATTGGGTGTAGCTGCGCATGCACGCACACACACACACACACACACACACACACACACACACACACACACACACACACACACACACACACACACACACACACACACACACACACACACACACACACACACACACACACACAGGCTCTCTACACACAGGGTGCCAATACAGTTTCCCAAAAAAGGAGAAAAGGAACAAAAGTGGAATGAAATATTTAATACTACAGGTTTTTCTTCTGCCTTTTAGTGCTGGCATGTTTTCGGGCACCTCAGTAGATCCTGCCACACAAAAACTACAAAAAACTACAAATCGCGGGTCATGTGACGTGCCATCTTGAACCAGAAGTATTAATCGCATGTGGTCCATTGCTCAATCCGGACATAAACTAGCATGCAACACAATAATATGTTAACCGGAGCGAGGCGCGAGGCTTTTATTGTCATTCCAAGATCATACTTTTTCTCATGTCACCAAAACTGAGGTTCAATTCCAAGATAAACTCTGCTAAACTCCGTTTTTTTTTTGTTTTCTCGACCGTTCCAAGATGGTTGCCGGTGTTTGAGTCGTCGGGGCCCGTATCCAAGAGGCGTAAGTACAGTATGACTGTTAAACGTTCAAACGTGGGCATGGCATTAAAGTGAGGGCTTTTCTTAACCGTGTTTAGACGTGTATAGCTCGAAATGTGTTTAATAGAAGATTTGAGAACGGATTAATCACATTAGAAATATCATCAGTTGTGCTGATTAGTGATTAGACTGAGTTTTGTCAGAGCAGCAGCATTATTGGCTTAGGAATGGAACAAAAAGGGCAGTATACGCTCCTGTATTTTAACATCAGTTATTATGTTGTGGTACTTTATATTTTCTGAGGTGATACTTCAGTATAAAAAGGTTGGGAACCAATGCACTACACAGCTTATCATTGTTCTTATTGTTCTGTTTGTTCATGAACCTGATTGTCTTGGAAAAGTAGTTATTTTGGCAGCCTACTGCCTGTGGCCTTGTGGCTGCCATAATCTGAAACAGTTCATGGTTGGGATGGCTATAGGGTCTTTGAGAAGCCTGCAAGCTTTTCTGACACAACATACATCTTATACCATCTCCACAATCCTCTGAAATGCTTTGCGGTTGAGGTCACTACATTTCCCGTATCAGACAGTGATACAACTGGTCAAGGTGCTCTCAGTGGTGCCTCTGTAGAAGCCAAGGCCCGTAGGAGGACCTTGGGCCCCATGCCAAACCTCTTCAGTCGCCTGAGGTGAAAGAAACGTTACTGTGAATAACACACAGTGAATAATTGGGGAGGTGACGACCCTCTCTACTGTGGCACCATCAAGAAGGAGTGTGCTCTCTGTCTGGCCTCCTGTAGTCCATGATCAGCTCTTTGGTCTTGTTGACAATGAGAGACGGGTTGTTCTCCAGTGAAATTCACTAGGTTGGAGCTGTGCATGGCCATGCAAGCATGGGTGTACATAAGAGTAGAGAAGGAACTCAGCCCTGGAGCTGCCTTTATTTTAAGATATCTATATCTGTTTAATATTGCTTGATGTCAACACTGATGAAGGGTGGATAGCCAAAATGTTTGTCACCTTGTCAATCAGAGCCATGGACAATAAGAAATATGGATTTTTATTTCTGAGTGCGACCCTCCAATGGAAGATGTACTGTATTGCATGTTGTGAAATATAGCTTGTTCAAATACTGTAGATACTGTATGGATATCTTGTAGCCAGAAACTGTCATAAATCTCTCAAACGTCCACACAGTCTTTCCAACAAGTCAGACTTGCAAACAATACTGGCAAAAGGTTATTTCTACCTCTGAAAGGAATTCTTCTTCTTATATAATAAATAATAATAAATAAAGTGCTACAAGATGGCTAATAATATATCCATCTTGAAGTGACTCATGCCAATAAAACCATTAGAATGACATTTGCCTGGGTTTTTCCATAACTGCCAATAGGTAATTTTCTCTACATTTCCACAATGGAGTCCGGACAAAATGGTGGCAAAATCCAATAGTTCGGAGGATGGCAAAATGTCGACACCTTCTCCACCGAGTCAGCGGAAGGGTGCAGTCAATATCATCCAATATGGAGTCATCAATACTTTTCACCTGACAACTGGGTGTTTAAATCACGAGAACGGAAAAGACACTGCAGTTGGGACGTAACCAATAGGCCTCTGTGGTGGTGGTGGTGGTCGAGTGTCGCCCACTCCCTCTCAGCCTTTAATCTTAATTTTAATTCTCTCTTCTAAAAACCGTAGTAGGTATCTGTCTAGCAGCTGGCGTCTAAGATTAGAATCAGGTGGTTGCTGTTATGTCTTCAGTGTTCTTGTAAAGACGCTCGACCTGGCCAGCCATCCCAGCAGATGTTTGGAGTTCACATCAGATTGGCCTGATATGAATTGATTAATTTCTGTTGTGTCTCCTTTAACTCTTTTCTTCAGGGGGGTCCCCATCAAAATTAGTTGATACAGTATGTTAATATACTGTAGCATCACAATCAGTGTAACCACTTTAAGCCTACAGTATAGGCCTGCAGTAGGCTACTATGACAATAGATCTGTTATTTTCATTGAAAAACAAACCGTGTATAATGGGGCACAACATATTTGCAGATGGTGCTTGTGTGTGTGTGTGTGTGTGTGTGTGTGTGTGTGTGTGTGTGTGTGTGTGTGTGTGTGTGTGTGTGTGTGTGTGTGTGTGTGTGTGTGTGTGTGTGTGGGGTCAAGGTGCTTCAGGAAGAAGCAGCGTTGCTGTGATGAGGATCGGAGGAGGTGACATCACCACAACTGCTTTGCCAGCATGACTTCAAAAGTGTGTGTGTGTGTGTGTGTGTGTGTGCGTGTGTGTGTGTGTGTGTGTGTGTGTGCGCCTATAATTTGGGTCAATAATATGGCGCTGCAGCACATAAAAGGACGCACTCACACATGGACTCGGCCTTGACTCTCCTCCTCCTGACCTCTGACCTCTCCTCCATTGCTTCCTAATGTGAAGTGTGGGGGTTTTAATCAGTCCCTGCACAGTCCGTACATCTGTACAGCCGTCAGGCGTTTGGTTTCCAACTCAGGAAAACACTTCCATACTCCCCGGGCCAAATTAGCAGGCTCCTAATTGTTGCAGCAGATAACGAGAGGAGAAACGGCTCATTAAGATTTTCAGCTGAGTTGAGTAGGGCGAAAGAACTATACTCAGATTTTCTTAAGTAAAAGCCGCAATACCACAATGTAGAAATACTGTTACAGTGATAAGTAAAAGTAAAATATGTAGTTTGTTCATGTGGAGTAGAAGTAGAAGCATAAGCATGTATTAGCATAAGTATTGAAGCATGTTAAGTGACATGCTAAAAAAAAAGACCTCAAAATTGTACTTAAAATTACACCCTACAGGGACTGTCTGTTATTGTGGATAGCTGTGGGGATTTAAGTGCTGGGGTTTAAGTGGGTAAAGTAGCCTACTTGTACTTAGTGAATCTACTTACTTTACTTTCCCCAACTCGTGAATAGACGTTGGGCTGCAGCGCCCTGCAAAGCGTGAGCTCACAGTCTGGCAGGTCCACCGGGGAGAGACGAGATGCTTTTTTAACCAATGTCTCATTTTATTTTGGAAATGCAACTTCCCGCATCTGTTTTGGGTTGTTATTAATTCAGCTGACTTTTTCCCCTCCCTCTGCCTTTTTTTTCTTTTTTCTTTTACGAGGGCTGGTTACGCTTTTGTTTTTCCACCTCCCTCTCTCTTGTTCTCTCTCTTTCTCTTTCTTTCCCTTTCTCTTTTTCTCCCTCTCTCTCTGTGTCTGCCGGTCTCTCTCTTTCTCAACACGATGGTCATGTGCTCTTGGCAGTGAGCGGTTTCTCTCATCTTCTGCCTGTGTGTGTGTGTGTGTGTGTGTGTGTGTGTGTGTGTGTGTGTGTGTGTGTGTGTGTGTGTGTGTGTGTGTGTGTGTGTGTGTGTGTGTGTGTGTGTGTGTGTGTGTGTGTGTGTGTGTGTGTGTGTGTGTGTGTGTGTGTGTGTGTGTGTGTGTGTGTGTGTGTGTGTGTGTGTGTGTGTGTGTGTGTGCGGTGGGGGGGGGGGGGGGGATGGAGAGTAGGCAAGGGAGAGGAGGAAAGGTGAGGACGAGAAAATGTAACAGGTTTAAGAGTCAAGAATGGGAAAGAGAGAGAGATATATTTAGAAAGGGTTTTGGCGTTTTGCCACAAAGAAGGAGAGAAGCTGACCTGTACATGTATGTCTGTTGTAAGCCACTGCTGTCGCCTGATTTGAGTGAATTATTGTCTCCACCAGGCCGAAGGCATGGCCGGGGAAAGAGTATGTTTTACACTCCGTCCGGTGGGTTTGCTCTGCAGGAAAGCAGGGTTCTACTCTGACATGGTCCTTACTAGTACTCATTTCCACCACCATCCACCCACACACCCTGGACCTTTTGAGCGGTGCACACCACTCCAATGACTGGCAGCGTGTGTCCGTTTGGAGTAGGAACAGCTGCAATACAGATGGCCCGGGTCAGAGTGATATAGTAAGAGAGTGGCGACACTAGAGCGTTGACTCCCATTGTAACAATGGAATGTGGAAGTGCTCATTCTATCTCAATGGGATAGTTCCAGCCATAGGAGCAATGTTTGGAACTATAGCCCATAGGCAGAAAGCGTGTCGCTACTCTCCTACTCTACACTCTGGCCTGGGTGACCTACCTTCAAGTGGCACTGTTGGGCTTCACACTGTGCACTATAACTATACAATAGTACAGTGCAGTACAGTGCAGTGCAGTACAGTACAGTACAGTACAGTGCAGTACAGTACAGTACAGTACAGTACAGTACAGTACAGTACAGTACAGTACAGTACAGTACAGTACAGTACAGTACAGTACAGTAACTATCACAATACAAGTATGCACCGCTTGGTTCACACGGGTGTGATTTCTTATTTTACAGTTAGTTATCTGCAGCTAAGTATGCCAAACCTTGTGGAACAAAGGTTTGGTTTGAAAGAACTTTTTTTTTTTTTTTCATTTCATGCTGTTCATCTCAAATATAATCTCAAATATAATTTAATTGTTAATTTTAAGTCTCAGACAGGGCCCATATTTGACTGTGTTTCAACAATGGTGGAATGGATCCTGTCTGTCTGTCTGTCTGTCTGTCTGTCTGTCTGTCTGTCTGTCTGTCTGTCTGTCTGTCTGTCTGTCTGTCTGTCTGTCTGTCTGTCTGTCTGTGTGTGTGTGTCTCTCTCTCGATGGTTTGGCAACATAGGAGCAAGTGGAAAATACCTTAATGTTCAAGGCTGCTGAGACTTGCGGCCTGGCTCTCATTTACAAGGGGGGGGGGGGGGGTGAAAACCTTGTAGTAATTAATAATTGTCTTACTCACAAGGGGTCACCAGTCACCCATGCACTTGTACATGAATGCACACACGCACGCACACACGCTCACACTAGACTTTAGGACATAACATTTTAGGATGGTCATTTAATTAATTTGTAATTAGTTTTTGCCATTTTAAACGCTAAAACTACTCTACACTCACCTCAGCTGGCTGTCACTCAACTGAGGCCCTGTCCCAGCTGTACCACATTCATGATTAGGGCCAAGAGCTGTTGCCGGCTTGTCTCCCCAGTAGAGAACACTATATGCTTGTTCATGAGTATTGTTTGGCGTTGTTTCTTTTCTGGTTAGTAGCTTTTTGGTTTTGGTAGTTTATGTTTCTGGTTAGCTTTTTGGTTTTGGTAGTACTAGTTTATATTTCTGGTTAGTAGCTTTTTTTGTTTTGGTAGTTTATGGGGGGGGGGGGGGGGGGGGGGGTCTGGTGAGAATGGGAATGAAAGTAACAATAAAGCAGTGAGGTGACCATGCAGTGCTGCCGCTAACCAGTGGTGTAAACTGTAAAGTTATCATAAGTACTGTACTTATGTTTACTTCAGTTGAGTATTTCCAATTTTCTACTCCAAAATATTGTACTTGGCTTTTGCTGCACTATTATTAAACTTTAGTTACTAGTTAGTAGTTACTATTTAGATTTTTGTTGCTAAACATTAAGCACAAGCTCTATATTCCGATCTACAAGCAAGCTTGTAGGTCTGCTATTTTCAAAAGATTTGTATACATTTTGATAACTTGAAATGGGACATTTTGCATAATGAGTAGCCTACTTTTATTTTTGGTACTATTTTGGTGCCAATACTTGTGTGCTTTTACTAAAGTAAATTTTGAATACCAGACTTGAACAGTGTTCTACAGTAGGCCTACATCATAATATTGATACTTTTACTCAGGTAAAAAGCACTTATTCCACCACTGCTAATAAGCCAAGGCCATGTTTGTTCCACTCCACAGTCCACACAATAGTTATTTTGGAAGGCCTTGGCATCGTGATGCCTGATTTGTAGATCGGCTACAAGCGAAGTAAGATGGTACTACACCATCTATCTACAAACAAATGATGTAGGACATTCAAAGGATTCAGTGACCTATCTGTCCTGCAGACTAAAGCTAATCAACCCCCTTTGTACTCCCCGCGACACGACTCTGGATAAGCGGTTTGAAGATGGATGGCTGGATATAACCCCCTTTGTAGAAAACGGCACAACAAAATGGAACAGAAATCCAGATTTCTGTTCAAACCATGAGCTTCCATTGAGTTCAGTGAAAGATTCAATAAGACTCCCTCAGTAATAGCTTCCTAATCTGCCACAACAATAATTACCACACAACTCTCTACTTAGCCAATTAGACCTTGTGCTGGGTGATTTATAGACATACTGTAGATGTGACCACAGTCTCTAATGTTGCTTCCTCTTTTAAAACAAAATCAAGTGATCCTCACTTGATTTCGTTTTAAAGGAGGAAGAAACATTTCAGTATCTTCCATTGCTTGCTAAATGAATGGCTTGTGATGAGGTGTTATATTCTGAAACAAAGGTAACTCTAAATAGAGATGCAAATGCATCTTCTCAGACACTAGAAGGGTCTCTCTCCCCTGCCCTTGTATACGTTTAGTCCATTTACTAGCTGTAAAAGGACTGTACGTCTGTCAGGCAGAAACCTATGTGCACATTTCACCTTTAACACTTTTTTCCCTGCTAACAAATTCACCCCCATTTTTCTATTAAAGCTTGATCCAACCCTACAAGCCCTCCCACTCACATCAGCTAACACAGGGAAGCTGTCAGAACCTTCCCTAAAACATCCAGGACAACACTCCATGTGCACACGACCCATGCAGACTCTTCTCCCTTCTGGCTCCCAGACTGGGGAACGAACTCCCCATTGCAGTCAGAACTACAGATTCACTCCCAATCTTCTGCCGTAGTCTGAAGACTCACCTCTTCAGACTCACCTCTTCAGACTCACCTCTTTAGACTCACCTCTTCAGACTCACCTCTTCAGACTCACCTCTTCAGACTCACCTCTTTAGACTCACCTCTTCAGACTCACCTCTTTAGACTCACCTCTTTAGACTCACCTCTTCAGACTCCAGCTTAGCCCATAGCACTTGCCTTAGCCTTGACGACCTTGCAGGCTTATGCAAAGGCTGACATATAAACGATTCCAGGTCATTTGTAGACCTGGCATCCTATACATGGTATTCCTGGTATTCCTGGTATTCCATCCTATACATGGTATTCCTGGCCACGTCCCCCATTTCCGCTCTGGGGTCTGGGGTCCGGATGCCGTTATAGTGATTCTCGCTCTATGGATTGTCGTACTTAATCAGATGTGTTTTTACTTTTAACTGACCGTTTGAGCACATGTAGAGAGCATATTTTGTGTTTGGGGATGTTGTTGAAAGTAATTTTATTTAATCAGCTTGACACCCAAGCCATACATATATCGTTTTATATCTTTGAAGTTTGAGGCTATAAGCTCGGCTAACAACACAAAAATAAAGACGTCAGACTACAACCTGACCCATAGCAGGTTACTACACCTCAAATTAAGATGGAAATTAGTACATTTTACCTCCAACGTCTGAACCCTGCAGTGACAGCACAATGTCTTACCACTTTCTCCACGGAAACACAGTTGGTTTTGTGCTAATAATGCAACAGCTTTAGCAGATGTGACTTATATGCCAAAACAACAGTTCACAATAGCGTTAGACGGTGACCTAGTGTTGAGTACAGATGATTCGAGGTAGTTTGGTTGCTAGCTTCTATATAGAATGTAAACACTGACAAACCGGAAGTGCTTAACACATTTCCACAGGGATTAATTAATAACATGCCAGGCTATCGCCCCGTTCAACCCTTATTTGAAGATCCGGATGTTGTCAGCTTAATGTGTGTCTATGTTGTGTCTGTGGGTTGTAAAGTATTAAAATGAGCTTGTGACAAAAATAAATAAAAGAAAGTTCTACATTGTATCAATTGGAGTACTGCAGTGCAGGCTCTTTCATCCATTCCGTGAAAAGTAATGGTTTTGGCATGGTTTCTGCCTGACAGTGACAATATACTGTAGTAGATTGTTGGAATCTATTATGCATTTCATCAGCCTTCGCCTCAAATTCAGTTGGAAAACAAATTATGCTCTTGAGGCGTAAGAAGAACTGTGCATAAGGAATGTTCTTAACCGTGTGTCTGAGGTGGTGGCTACATTCCCACAAGACACAATTCCTATCAGTGGGTTTTCCATAAATGGAAGTGTTGCGGTATCCATCATCCCCTGAAATATGCAAGTCTAAGGGTATGTTCACACACTAACACCTTTTATAAAGGAAGTAAAAAGACTGTCTGCTCTACTTCCCAGGCATGGCTGCCTGCTATATGAGTCACGTGGAGCTCGTATTAATGGAGGATATGCGCGTGACATCATCATCATACATTGGAAGTAATGCCCTATACTGAGTGGCAAAACACTACTTTCTGGCCTTGACAGCCCAACCAAACCGAAAAGTCCTATCTGAATGCATTAAAAAACCGTTAAACAACGTTAAACTCACTTTGCCACTCGATTTGCCACTCACTTTATGCATGCGCATACCCTCTATTGGGATATACTGTATTAATAGGCCCACCTTTTGAAACCCATTAAAATGCACCTGTGTCCTTTTAGATTTTAACTAGGGCCGGGACTAATTGCGATTAATTTAGATTAATTAACTACAGAAAAATTAATCGCGATTAACTACAGATAAATTAATCGCACCTTTTTTTTCACCGCGGAACGTTTCTCACTGGGCGCTTTTCTATAGTACTGAAAACTGGAAATAATAAAAAGTCACCCCATTTTGTGTTGCCTAGAACTGGAGGTCTGACAAAAAACAGTAACAATATGAAGTAAGTACAGCTTTGTGATGTCACTGAGATGTACTTGTTACTGTTACTAATTTTTTTTCAGACCTCCAGTTCTAGGCAACACAGAATGGGGTGACTTTTTATTATTTCCACAACAGGTATATTAATGACAGTAAAATGTTGAAAATGAGTGGTATCCTGTAGTCACTATTCGTTGATTCACTGGGATACCAAAAAACATTTAAAAAAAAGGTTTCTCGCTGTTCTCGGGTTGAATATTGATATGCGATTAAAATGCGATTAATCTAGATTAATTAATCGCAAAGCCTCTGATTAATTAGATTCATTTTTTTAATCGAGTCCCAGCTCTAATTTTAACACAATATCTTTCAGAGAACTATTAGGATTTAGAACAGTGGTTCTCAAAAATAGCAGATCTACAAGCTCACAGCGCGGCAAGTGCTGCAGGTATGAGACCGTCAGGTTGGATGAGCTGTAACTGTACTAAAGGAACTATAGGTTCCGGTTGATTTGCACACTCTCTGAGTTAGGATTTTACATCTTAGATTAAAAATGGGGGTCAAATAAAGGCTTATCAAACTGGGGGCCGTTAAAAATAAATTAAAAAGCTTGACCTACTCAAGTGGTGCTACTGCACTACTGAATGCACCAGCCAGGCTTCCCTGTGACATGAACTAATTGGCATACTTTACGTATAATTAGATCCAACTGCAGCATGGGTCTGAAAATAACCTAGTGGTGGTGGTAAAGTGGTGGAAAAAGTACTACATTTTTACTTAACACAATATATGCCCAAGATGTCCACAGACGTCCTAGGAACGTTTTGTTTTCAAAATGTCAAAATGTGGGTCTAAATGTGGGCACCCCACTTCGCTATTTTGAAGAATGAAAGGGAACACAATGTGTTAAAGATGGGGTGCAATGGCTTTTCTTGGCATTTTATTTTGAAGTTTGAGTCTGAAACGGAAGGCTGTGTTTTTCTGAACCAATCAGAGCGTCACATCCCTTCAGGCTATGGGACGTAGCTCCGCTACATCTACAACGCGTGGAGTGTGTTTGTTTACAAGTCATAGACAGACGGGCAGCAAAGCATGCAGCGCTACGTGGCTTATTTCTAAAGTCTTATGTTTTCAGATACATATTTTAGCGTGCTGATTAAGTTTAAAATGAGTAATACACTGTCTGGATGTCATCTTGAATGAGATTAAAAACGGAGTAGTTCTGTAATCAAAACCAGCTGTGTTTGGAGGAACTGCAGCAATGGGAATAAAACAGATAAATGATATCAAGATTATTTCGGGGCTCTACACGTCACCACGCATCACGTTTTCGTTCAAAGGAAGTGATTAAAAGTCTGTTGTTGCCCAACATGCCCAATATGATGAGCAGGGATATGCTCTAAAAGTGTGAAAAACCTATTTTTCATTTCACTACGTCTTTAAGTAAAAGTATCAATACTGCAATGTAGAAACATCTGTATACAAATGCAAGCGTGTATATTTTTGCTACAGTTAAGCAGTCTTGCATGTATATGCCTCACTATGTGCATGGAATGGAGGTCCACTCATACCTCCTCCTGCCCACAGTCCCTCAGTGAACAAGTAACATTCTCAACCTGTTGGTCGGGACCCCCAGACCAACATACAGTATATACGGGGTATATCTTTACATTTCTAAAGTGACAAATCAAGGACTTTTAAGACCTGTTTAACACTTTGCGTCAAAAGTAATCAACATACCGGTATGCTATAATTAAAAAAAAATGAAATTGTATCTCTGGAACCGAGTCAAACAAAATGAAATGCCTCAACTGGTCCCCCAGTTCATACGTGATTCTTTTGGGGGCTCTCGGCCTGTAAAGGTTTATAACAAATCTTTCAGTTGACTGGGCTCTCTTTTTGAGTGGTGCAACCACTCCTACATCCAGCAATGTCCGTGTACCTGTATGTGTACCTGTGTGAGCACGAGTGGTGTGCGCATGCGTGAAATTGGAACGAGAGAAGTATGTGACATGGCTGCCACCTGCTGGACGCAAATCCAACTTCTGACTGCCACGGTCTGTGAGGCTGCGCACGCAGCACAGCAACAGATGTTGTGGGCGTCCATCTTGTGCTACATAAATAGCGTCAATGCTAGCGAGCTAAAATATAGCCATCCTTGCTCTAGAAAGCACCAATGTTTCCATCTAGACCACCGGATAATCAGCAAAGACCTCCGAACATCGCGCTAATTGACCAAACCACGGAGAGCTCCGTAGATTAGGAGTTATTCAGCTTTTAGTTTGCCTGTATAATGGGAGGTGGACGGGACCGCTGTTGTGCAACCTGGTCTAGGTTCGCTAAAGAAGGAAAGGCTGAGCCAAAATAATAATGAAAAAAATAGAGAGAGAGAGAGAGAGAGAGAGAGAGAGAGAGAGGGGAGAGAGGGGAGAGAGAGGAGAGAGAGAGAGAGAGAGAGAGAGAGAGAGAGAGAGAGAGAGAGAGAGAGAGAGAGAGTTTGCCAAATGTTGGCCAGAATAGAGGGTATGCACGTGACATCATCATCAAACCCGGAAGTTATGCGGGAACGCCTACCGAGTGGCAAAAAACTACTTTCTGGCCTTTTTGATTGACAGCCCATACATCCAAACAGAAAAGTCATATCTGATTGCATTAAACAACATTAAACAATGTTAAACTCACTTTGCCTGTTGCTTTGCCACGCTATGTGCCATTCACTTTAAGCATGCTCTATAGGGATGCATGGGGTTCATGTGGTTGAGAGTGTAACAAATGGCACCATTTGCACAAACACCATTTGTACACGGTTGTCCATCTCTCCTAAACCTGTCTGCTGATGTAGGTCATACCATGACCGGCTTCAGTATGTGTGTCTATCTTCAATTATGGATATTAGTACCAAGAACACACAGGCCGTCTTCTCTTTTGATGCAGCAGCTTATCTTGGTGGATTAGACACTGTCTGGTGTTAACTTGATATGTGAGTGTGTGCATATTACAGTACATGTGCACGGGTGCATTCAGGCATGCATATTAGCCCCAGGCCCAGGACCTTCCCTGCAAGCATGTGACCTCCCACACATAAAGAAAAAATCATAAATTGAACATTATCACCAATTCATTCATACCATTCAGTTGTTGGAATTATGTGTATCTTGTCCCCATCATTCTTGTTTTTGCTGTTAAGGCGCATATACCTGCATATAGGCTCTATATTGCAGCCTTGTGGCAAGTCGCGGGTTCGATTCCTGAACCCAACAACCTTTGCTGCGTGTCACTCTTCCGCTGTATGAATGACCTTACAAAAAAAGACCTTACCGTGGGCTGTTTGTCACGACAAGAGTTGGCTTGTCGCTTAAAAGGTCTTTAAATAAATACGTTTTGAAAAGTCTGAGGAAAATGAACGGAGAATAATTTCCTGGGCCCTGGTAGGGGACGGGACTGCGACGCTCTATGAGGTATTCATTTAAACAAAACGTTGAAAAATTTAACGCAGAATTTGCACTCTGTGTAGACATTTAACGACATGAACGCCAGGAAAATAATGACCGTGAGAACCCCCATAACCGATCATTTACATGGTCAAATTGATCAATACCAATATTGCAATATACGTTTCCAGTAGGGCATGTACGTTAAGAGCAGCTGCAGACTTAAAAGCGGTGCATTCTTGTTACCTGGCCTACGATGTGCACATCAGTGTTGATTTCGTCGACTAAACCCATAACGAGGGTTTTTTGACCCCAGGGGATCACTGGGGATAGGGAGGAACTCCTTATATGGTCAGCGCACTCTATAGTAAGAAAAAAATGTGGTGATATCTGAATTAAGTGAAATCACTGAATATTCCTTTAAACCATGCATTTTGTGAGCTTGTAGATATGCTATTTACGACATACCGTATATAGTATATAGTATTATATCGGGGTCTGTTTTGGCAGGCTGCTGTGTGGAGAGTTTGACCCAAGAACAAGACATGTGCTTACAGGAAGTGATTGGGGAGTTGGGAGGTTCAAACCAAGGTCAAACCCAACTGGTGTCATACGTGTGCTGTGATTGGAGGTGATGGGACGGATTTGACCCTCTCTCTGGGGTCAAGGGTCAGCGGGGTCAAAGTGAATGTTTTCTTATCCCACAACGATAGAGGAGGTCGAGAGAGGGTCACAGAGCGGCTGACGAAGGGGGGGGGGGGGGGGAGGGGGGTCGTCGGCCATTCAAGGTGATAGGGTTTCACTGCTCAGCATTTGATCTTGGCTATTGCTGTCTGTCTGTCTGTCTGTCTGTCTGTCTGTCTTTTTTAATTTTAGTTTATGTATGTAAAAGTTGCAAAATATGTCGTAAGTTTATAAATATGACATTAGTAAAAGTAAAAACTAAACAAAGAAAGTGTAGACGTTATAATTACTGCAGTACTAAGCATGAAAGTAACGTATTCGTATGCATTATTTATTATTTATGGCCCATTTCACAATCACATTAATGATAAACAAAGCTGGGACGTATCGTTTTGTGCAGCTGGGTCTGCTGTCTGTGCTATATATATATAATATAATCACACCTGTGTGAAGTGAGGGGAGCTCTTATCATCTTACAACATCGAGGACCAAACAAACATTAAACTCTGTTCATTGTTAATGGCAGTTAATGTTTGTGTTGGTGACAAAACAAACTCCAATGTCAATGGCGTTTTTAATGTTTGTTAAAGGAAAAACAAACAATAAACCTGTATATAGGAGGAGCCCCTCAATAATGTATAAATACAATTGACTTAAAATTGTATTGAAGAATCTAAATTGGCAAAGTAACAACTAACTAAGGGATGAACACGCAGATTAGACATGCGGAAACAACGGTCGGACATGCACTGCTCCCGTGCTTGCGGTTAGGTTAGGTTAGGGTTAGGTTAGGTTAGGTTAGGTTAGGTTAGGTTAGGTTAGGTTAGGTTAGGTTAGGTTAGGGTTAGGTAGGTTGTCGGTCTAATAACAGTCGGACCAATATGTCTAAACTAAAGCCTCATATAACTGTATATTTGCCTCTGAGATGTAATTGAATAGAAGTATATTAAGTAAAATACTTATTATATAAAAATAATTTAGTAAAAGTAGGCCGATCTCTAAATTGTAATTAAGTACTTCCCTTGAGTAAATGTATGTATGGATGGATTTTATTTTGTCATTGGACACAAGTGTACAACAAAATTAATCTGTTGGCATCAATCCAAATGCAATACAAATAAATGGTCATATAGTACTGCAATAGTTGTTAGTATTGGCAAGAGTAAAAACAGTAGGAAAAAAAACAGTTTATGTACTTAGTTACTTTCCACCACTGTATATCAACTGTATAGAGCTTCACTGTCTTCTCATACTTGTTTTTTGTCACGTTCTTCTTCTTTTCAACGGTGTGTATGTGGCGTCACGCATCCTAAGCATGTGAAGGAAGTAATGCCGAGGAGAGCACTGTGGCGCGTGGAGGGAACGTGTGACGGACAGGCCTTCAGGGAAGTGAGACTCGGTGTTTGGTCATGTTGTGACGACCATGTGACAGACGCTGGTCACGGGAAGATGCACTCTGGCCAACCGCCCTGTCACCACCGAAGCACACGGTCCGGCAACGGGTTGAACACACGCTGTGTGGCAAGACCTTCGCTGTAGAGTAGACACTATCTCTTTTTTTGGGGGGGCGGAAGTTGCAGGATTTTGGCGGAAGTATACGGCTCAAGGAAATGACGTTGATGCTTTACAAATCAGTTTACGTTCTCCGTGAAGGAAACAAGTGTTGTGATTGGTCGGAAAAACATCGTATCCGGGGGAAATACATCTGACGGATGTTCCGGAGGAACACTTCCGCCGATAGCGTCTCTGCTTTAGGTTGTGACCAGGCTTTTCTCTTCGCAGATGAGTAAGACTTGGACCGAGGTTAGGTTGAGCACATAGGCTGAATGTGAGTGTCACTCACCACCATGCACTAGACCAGCTGTGTTAGTTATCCCCTTAACCACTTAAACTGTACTTTAGTAAAACAGACCTGAGTTGAAACTGTTCTTTGAATGCCCTTTTGCCAAAAATAGCCAACGCGGCAGTGTGAGCTTGTAGATGGGCTATTTCCCCCAGAATAGGGATGCTGGGGTTCAAACCCTACAGTATATTTACTTAGTTGGCTCTCGCTTTTCTATTTAGTTTAGCCAATTATTTTTGCCTCTTGTTTCTCCCCAATTTAGTCGTTATGCAAATTCATTCCTCCCATTTTGATCTATTACTATTGTAACCTATTGGCTCACCTGGTAGGGGTAACCCACAAACGTGGACCTCCTCTGTCCCCCAATAGTACAAACAAATAGGACCTTGGGGGACGTGTCATTCACAACGGCAGCTTTGGACCTGCTGGCTACAGACATGTGATAATTACAGATGTAGGCCTAATGGGCGAAAACAGAGCAATGGAAAGTGGGGGCCGGGCGGTGATAACGGTTGCATGATAACGGTGCCACTTCCGCACCACTTCTCACTTGTAAGATAGGATGTAATGCTTGTACATAAGCTATTTTGTGTTTTGGTTATTTTGGAAGATATTCATTTGGCCTTTTTACATGGTTGGATTGGAAAGACAATCGGCTGAACTTTGAGTTGCCTTTGATTTTGTTGAATATATTGAACTGTTGTTGTTGCTGTGGTATTTACATTTTGTTTTCTCAAAAATACATGGCACTATTGTCTGCTTTACGGTCTCTTGGGTTTCAATCACACAGCTTGAAACCAGAACAATCACAGCCAAACTGGAACGTCTGGTCACCGTACTGAATTCACTGTCTAAAGTGTACATACTGTAAAGTGTACATACTCTCTCTCTCTCTCTCTCTCTCTCTCTCTCTCTCCTATGCTGACAGACAAACTCACATTTTCACACACTTATTAAGCACATATTGGACAGGTAGAGGTGGTAGAGCTGGGCTGTGGTATTAGGGTGGCATGTGTGTGTGTTTGTGTGACTGTGTGTGCGTGCGTGCATGCATGCGTGCGTGCGTGCGTGCGCTTCCAAAACTACATGCGTGAAGCCATCGATGACGCCATAGAGTTGACCTCTGACACGGGAGATCACCTTATCCTGTGAATGACCCCCAGTGTGTGTGTGTGTGTGCGTGCGTGCGTGTGTGTGTGTGTGTGTGTGTGTTTCCAAAACTGTGTGAAGCCATCGATGACACCACAGAGTTGACCTCTGACACGGGAGATCACCTTACCCTGTGTGTGTGTGTGTGTGTGTGTGTGTGTGTGTGTGTGTGTGTGTGTGTGTGTGTGTGTGTGTGTGTGTGTGTGTGTGTGTGTGTGTGTGTGTGTGTGTGTGTGTGTGTGTGTGTGTGTGTGTGTGTGTGTGTGTTTTGACTCTGGAACATAATACATAAGCCTATGTGACAGAGAGGGAAGGCAATGAACTCTGTGTTTAACAACTCTGAATAAGTGTTGGGTTTCTCCTCTCTCTCTCTCTCTCTCTCTCTCTCTCACACACACACACACACACACACACACACACACACACACACACACACACACACACACACACACACACACACAGAGTTGGCTATCGTTTCCACACCCAACAGCCATAACCTTGTTTCTGCTATCTGTCCACTAATCACAACCATATACATGTCTAAAGTGGGTTGACCACACTTGGGCTGCTTCACTCTAATTTATTAAATGTCATGCCGCTGACCCATTGAAAATACATTATTAAAAATAGCGTGGAGAACTTTCTTCTGGATTCCATTTTGAAGCGATTTGTACGGTATAGGCTATGCTTAGATGCCAGGTGGCATTTTTAAACGGATTCAAACTGACGGTATACACAGCTAAATCAGTGTTAATACTCTCTTAGTATTTAGGCTACATATTGAAATAGTAGTAGGCTATTAAAGCTGTGAAGCAGAATGAAAGAGACTTTTATAAAGTAACTTAGTTAGCTACATATTTTGAAAGAGAGCTTTTAGTGTAGCCCAATTACATTTTATGAGGAGTAACTCGCTTAGATAGTTTTAAATGTACCCAGTGCCCAACACTCTGGAGAATAACCCATTCTGAACGGGCACCCATTTTGGTGTCAGCTTTATCGATTGAAAAATAGCAGATCTACAAGCTCATATCGCGCCACCGAGTGGCGCGATACGAGCTTGTAGGTCTGCTATTTTTTTTAAATCGAAGAGCGACTGACATTTCTAGAATCTGATCTCAGGTCAGAATGGGTTAATCAGAACCAGTGTGTGTCCAGTGGAAACCGCGTATGAATCTGATCTCAGGTCAGAATGGGATAATGTCTTAGCAATAACAACATGAAAGGGGCGCAATCCTACACACGTTAGATGCAGGTGCAAGGTGCAGTGTCACGCACTGCTGTGTGAAATGCTGAGCAATCAGACTCAGCCTTTTCTCTGAACAGAATGTGCCATGTGCAATTCTGTTCACTCGCCATCTGATAAAGGCGCACAGATGTAGGTTACTGACTGTCGGTGTTTGTATGCGTCTTCTGTGCGCTGAGGCGCAGCCAGCCCAAAGGCCATGCATGTCCAACCCACCGCTGATTAGTATCGCATTATTGTTCCTTATCGCTGCATGCCACAGAGATTCTGGAGAGAGATGCAACTAGCGAGACAGGAGATCTGTTTTTGTTGTTCTTATGTGTGTGTGTGCGCACATGCGTGTTTCTGAACCAATGTGGTTCACTGTACGTGTCAGCGTGGTTCAATTTACACAGTAAATTCCTCAGTGTTAATTTATCCTTCTAAAACGGTTAGTCCCAATACTTGATTCTGATTGGCTGGTTACCGTCACGTGACCGCTGTAAATTTCACAGATAACCCACACCTTCAATCATTTTTATATCATTCCCAGCTGATTCAGCTGTAGCTCTAGTGGGGAAGGGGAGCGCTTGATTGCCTTACAAACCCATGCCGTGCGGGCGTCTATCCATTTCTAACTCTGAGAGGGAACAAATGGACCCCTAAGGGTCTGAGAGTGTTCACTCTCTGATTTAAATAACACTGAGGTTTTTACTAATTCAGCATTCACAGGAGGGTTTATTTGTGACTCAACTCACACAAGTAGTAGGCCTACAATCATGGGTGTGACATGCTACTTACATGCTACTCCTAAATTGTAACATGTGAGTGACATGTTATTTACACATCTCACAGGTTTAATAAAGGTAAATTATACAAACATTTTAGCAGCAATGTGGAGTGTACAGAAGGGAGAACCATCTCTACTGGATGTATGGAACATGCACTACTTGAAGTACAAGCACATTATGTAGTACAAATTATGCAAAGTACGATATGTGCAGGGAAGCTGGGATAATGCTTTTCACCTTCCACTTGGGTCTAAATCCTCAATGTGTCCCTTGTGCAAAGTGACGCGAAATGTCCTTAATTGTTTTGAAGGAGTGTCTTGAAAGGCGTCTTTCAGTCTCCGACAGACAGGCAAAATTCTGCAGGGCTCCCACACACACTTTCACTGCTGAACACAGCCCTTTCATCTGGTTTCTGGTTTAGTCATGAAGCCAGCAACGTATGTATGCAAGCACAAAGGACATCCTGTGTGTTTGAGCATCTCTCACATCAAACAGGGGCCCGCGGCCTGCACTCACGCCTACGTATGCTGGGGAACTCTCTCTCTCTCTCTGTGTGTGTGTGTGTGTGTGTGTGTGTGTGTGTGTGTGTGTGTGTGTGTGTGTGTGTGTGTGTGTGTGTGTGTGTGTGTGTGTGTGTGTGTGTGTGTGTGTGCGCAAATATTGTGTGGATAATATAGTAAGTAAGAGGATAATTTAACTTATAGGTCCTCGCAAGAGAAACGGTTGTTCGGTTGTTGTACGGTTAAAACTTAGTTTTAGAATTAGTAAAAGATCCAGGTTTGGGTTATAGGATTAGTCCTTCAGAGGTTAGGTGTAGGGGTTCATGCTAAAAACGTTATGCTGATTTATTCTTAGTTGTGCACTGAAAATAGATATAATCCATCCTAAAGTGTTGTTCTCAAAAGTGTGTGCAAGTGGAAACACGTATGTAGATAGATCTTTATTGTCATTGTAACATGTACAACGAAATTAAAAGTGCCAACCAATCAGTGCATCAGATCACAAAACAACATAAAGCTAAATAAAACGGTACGTGTGTGTGTGTGTGTGTGACTGTGTGTGTGTGTGTGTGTGTGTGTGTGTGTGTGTGTGTGTGTGTGTGCATGCTTGTGCTTGTGTTAGCGTGTGAGACAGGAGCCAGAAGAGAGGAAACACCTCCATCTCACACAGAACAACATCGCCCGCCTCCTTCCAAACCACAAGAACAAATGTCAGATTCATCACATCACAGAAAAGGAAAACCGAGCCCCCCAGCTCTCAAGAAAACAACACACTAGTTAACCACTTGAACGCCATTTGGTTGAGTGCAGTGTTGGTAATGTACAGTATGTACAGTAATGTATACGGAATAATAAATAAGTAATGATGAGTATGGTATAAAGAACCATGAGTAGAAGTATACAGTAAGAAGAGCAATTCTGCACGACTGAGTAGCCTACTGTACGTATTTTCTATTTTATCATCTTTGTTTTGATGCCAATACTTAGGATTTGTACTTTTGGATACAGGACTTAAACTTGCAACAAAGTATCCCTACAAATCTGAGTACTTCTTCCACCACTGTACTATACATTTCATTAAATGAAATAAAAAGATTAATAAAAACCATGTGTGCAGAAGGGTTACATGTGTAAACTATCTTTTGTCTCTTATTCGTTGGTTGTTTAAGATCAGTATAGTTGGAGAAGAAAACGGGGCAATCGGCTCGGTCAACACGCTTATCTCTGTTATGGCCATTTACCATCTGTTCCAGACAAACACACACACACACAGCGCACGCAGTGGCTGTTGATTCTTCTGCGAGTGTGCGTCTGTGTGTGTGTGTGTAGGTGCGTGCATGCGTGCTGCCTACCCGCAGGCAAGTCGACAGCACACCTGTGCCTTTGGTCTCATTCCATTTGTCTTTTATTTTACAGAACTTTTATGATTCACCATAATGCAGTACGTCCTGCGAGATAAGCTGGTTGTTGATACATCGGTCGATCATTAACCATAATTAAGGTTTCGGGGACGTCAGAATAAGTCTGTCTTGGCGCCAAATGCAGCGTGTCAAAGGGCATGTGTGCACAATCAAATGACACGTCATCAAATTATACTCAGAGTTTTCCTTTAACTCTTAGAGGCTACAAATGGAACCAAGTGGAATCATTTGGTTCCATTTCTACACTCTCTGAGTTACACATCCATTTGGTTACATTTGTACACTCCGGGTTAATCAGAATCAGTCTTTATTGTCACATCACAGCTTAACACTTCAGCTTAAAATGTATTTCTTGTGCAAGCTCCATCGTTTTCAGGAAGGGGTGCAGAGAGGGAGAGCAACAGGAAACAGGTATGCACATGAGTTTAGACGTAAGGTGCAGTTTAAATAAGTAGTGGCAGTACATGAGGTACAGAACCAGAGCGGTATATATTCTTATAACGTATAGTCCTATAGTCTTATGTCCTAGTGATATAGTCCTTGAATGAATAAAAATTTAAAACACACCGGTAGGTAAATCCGCATAGGAAAGTAGTCCGCATAGAGAACGAATCCACACAAACGATGGAAAAGCAGGTGTTGCAGGCCTTGTTCAACAGTCTGAAACTCAGAAATCTGGCTGGTCTGGCTGTTGCTAGTTGGTAGAGCATGGTCATATTAGCGCTGTGAACAGATTGTGGCTGTGGTGGTGAATGGATCCTTCATGATACAGTGCTTTGACTCTGCATCACATCTCGTACAGTTTGTGGATGGAGGGAAGTTGTCCTCTCATTATGCACTCGGCCGTCCGCATTGCCCTCTGTAGGCGGTTTTGTCTGCAGGCGGTGTATTACCCAAACCAGTCGGTGACACATCCTGACGGAATGATTTCAATTGAGCTGTTATAGAGCGTCGCAGTCCCGCCCCCTACCAGGGCCAGGGAAATGATTCCATGTTCATTTTCCTCATAGACATTTCAAAATGTTTTTATTTAAAGACCTTTTAAGCCTCGTACGAAGCCAACTGGAGTTGTGTGACAATTAAATCATGACAACAAACACAATTTTTCGGGCCGAACAAATAATTAGAAAGAAGCAGGAAACGGCAGGTTACAACACTTTTTTGTTGTTGTTTTTCTTCTTTGTAATTATTTGTTTGGTCCAAAATATTGTGTTTGTTGTCATGATTTGTCACAACTCGAGTTGGCTTTGTACGACGCTTATAAGGTCTTTAAATAAATACATTTTGAAATGTCTATGGGAAAAATGCTTTGGGAATGCTTTGGGAATTATTTTTATACTGCAACGCTCTATAGAACAGCCAGAGTACTAGGGTGGGGGGGCTACTCCGAGCTTCTTCAGACTAATGGCACCAGTATAGTCGGGGCGGCGGTGGCTCAGGGGTAGAGTGCCTGGATGGTAACCGTAAGGTTGCCAGTTCGAACCCGGGCTCCCCCAGAGTTACTGTCGAAGTGTCCTTGAGCAAGACACTGAACCCCTAATTGCTCCCGATGTGCTAGTTGGTGCCTTGCATGGTTTCTGCTGCCATCGGTGTATGAATGTGTGTGTGGATGGGTGAATGTAATGCACAACCTCTGTAAAGCGCCTTGGATAAAGGCGCTATATAAATGCACCATTTACCATTTTATAGTCACTGCTGAGCCTTTTACCTCACATGCGTGTGCCTCACGTGTGCTCCTCTTCCATGCGTATATATTGCGGGGGAACACCCTGACCTTTTCCACTGCAACGCCATCGATGAAGATAAGGGTTTGCGTTCTCCTCGGCTTCCTGGAACCACGATCAGCTCCTTGGTCTTGTTTACGTTGAGGGCGAGGTTGTTCCCCTGACACCAGATTGCCAGTCATCTGATCTCTCCTGTCCATAATGGCAGACGTGTCGTTTTTGACAATCCGGCCTATCGCTGTCTGCACACTTTGTATTGATAATGACATTGGAGCCGGGCATGGCTGTGCAGTCCTGTGTGTACACTACAGGGAGTTCAACACGCATCCGGACCCTGAGGCGCTCCTGTGCTGAGGGACAGGTGACCAGATGTGATGTTGCCCATTCTTACCACCTGGCGGCGATTTGTCAGGAAGTCCAATATCCAGTCGCACATATGCCATGCAACTCAATGTCTCTGACATTTTAACACTTTTCCCCCCCGAGTTTATTGATTTGTCCACTGAATCCGAGTAGCCCGAGTTATGTTGTTTTATTTGTTTCATTGGACGATTTTGATAAGGTTTTCCGTGGCCACTTTGTGACACCATGTCTCGCTAGCTTCTGGGGGCCACTGGTATCTCTTCTTCCTTGTTGTCACTGGCCGATCGTGGAATATTTTTATTCCAACATTAGGACATTCGATTGCACTATTTTAAGGCACCCGTTCGTGCAATGGAGCGACGTACTGTACACTATCGGGTGATTCTTCAAAGCTTAGTGAAAAAACATGGCAGTCAAAGGGGGTTTAGGATTATTTAATATTTAATGAACAGCGTTTTAGTGTGAAGGGAGAAGGGTTGTTCTTCGGCAGCGTGGGTCTGTGTGTGTTGATTGGTATATATGCACACCTGGCCCTGTTTTGGGGCCAAAACAAGTTGTCAATGTTACTGTTTTAGCTGTTAAAATAACATTAGATTGCTTACAATGACCAAATCTGTAATTACAAAAGGGAACATATACTCTTGCACCAAGAGGCCTATAAATGATGATTTTAGCACTGGACAATCTTTATGATTACTGGGCTTTATGGGAGCATGTAGGTTACTATTGCAACTTAATTCATTTTTTAATGCTAGTATGATTATTTATTTTTGTATGTTTAGTATGGTTGATTCATTAAATGTTTCTGGTTAGGAGATGAACTGGATGGTTGTGTTATGCAGTGTTGTTTTTGGCAGCAAATTTAGATTTTAGTTTCTCTTATAGTTTTCATTTAGTTTCAGTCACATTTTTGTCACCTGGAATGTTTTAGTGTTTAGTCTAGTTTTAGTCGACTAAATATAATAAGATTTTAGTCGACTAAATCTACAGTTGATTTATTGAACAAAATGTATTTTGGCGGGCCTTGATGCCGTCGTAATGACGTTTGATGTTTTATTCACCTGCTGAAAATAGCCAATCTACAAGCCCACAACAAGTCGCGGGTGAGCTTGTAGATCGTCTATTTTCAGCATGCAACTAATTGTAAAATTACTTATACTGGATCTCTTGTCCACTAGTCCCTTCCTAACATTTTAGTCTAGTTTATATTTGTTGACGAAATTGTCAGTAGGCCTATATTTAGTCTTAGTCTTAGTCATCGTAGCTTAGTTTTGATTTAGTTTCCATTTAGTTTTTGTCAGTGAAAAAATGTCGACGAACAAAGTTGACGAACATTTTTCGTCTAAGGGCCGATTCATACTCCTATTTTACCACTGTTTCGGCGCATGGTGATTTTGGCTCGTCAGACATTTTCAGTAGCACCGAAGAGCCGACTTTAGGACGGTACCCCCCCCCCCCCCCCGAACCTCAAATGACGTCAAATACAGCGCCGAACCGACTTTTATTCGGATCTAAAAGAGGAGTATGAATCGGCCCTTAACAGCGGTAAAATAGGAGTATGAATCGGCCCTTAACAGCGGTAAAATAGGAGTATGAATCGGCCCTTAACAGCGGTAAAATAGGAGTATGAATCGGCCCTTAACAGCGGTAAAATAGGAGTATGAATCGGCCCTATGTTTTAGTTGACGAAATCAACACTGGTGTTATGTTGTTCCTTCTGCATGGGGACTGAAGATTAGGTTGAAATATTATGTAAAGATACAGAGTTCATCTGTTTCTATCACCTTGTTTAACCTGTTCAAGGTGTCCCCTCCATTATCTTCTCTCCATAATGCTGGACTGTGTACTCCTAGTTGAATATTATTGGGACATACTGTTGATCGTCTTTGACATTAATTCATCTGCTCTTCCACAGTAAATGTGGATTGTAATTATGGTTGATGATTTTTGCTGCGGTTGATGTTCACTTCTGATCATTTTCAAAAGTAGCAGATCTGCAAGCTGTACAGTGAGAGCTTGCAGATCTGCTACCTGATGGAGATAGGGCTTTTGCACACAGCACAGGTTGTACCGATTTTCTATCAGGTATACTAATCACATGGCCTGCCTTATTGCTCCATTTAAGATGCTTATTTAGTCTAAACTAAAGAGCTTTCAGCTTTGGAAAAAAAAACTCGCCACAGTTGTGAGCTTGCAGATCTGTTATTTTCAGCATGTGATATGACATGCAACCAAGTATAAATCACGCATAATGCTCTGTGTGCACTAAATGGCTGAGCCACAAGGCTCCCACACAGTTTAAGTCTCTTAATGTCCATTTAGCCTAATTGTTTAAAGTGAACGTAATTCATCCATTTGTAACTCGACTGAGAGTGTACAAAATAATGTAACCATTTACCATTGCATTTGTACACTCTAAGCGTTCAATTTGAACGTGTGTATCTTTCCAAAGAGGTTTGCAGAGAGCCGAGTCAAAGTCAAACAAATGTGCAGGCCTTGGCTGTTGGCTGGTGTTAATTCCCCACTCCGTCTTTCAGCCGGCCCTGTTTTCTTGGCACCGGCAGCCGCTTTGGATTCCTCCATGGCTCCGCGGAGGTCCATAAAATGACCCATAATTGTTATGTAGATGAGTGATGAGGTTATGCTCTGGGCCGTATAAATATAGCCTTATCTGTGGGCATGGTAATGATGAGTCATTATGATGGGGGCCTCGGCTTGGCTGCAGCGCCACTCAAGCAACACAAGCGGTGTCGCTTGCCGAAAATGTACTGGTTGTTATGGGTCTTGTAGATTGCCTATCTTCGGCATGCCATGGCGTTTCATATTGGAGCATAAATTACAGTAAAAGCGCTATATGCCGCCATGAAACAAGCTTGCATGCAGACAGGGCACGCACACACATCACACGCACATGCACACGCACGCAAGTATACACATTTTCTTTCTGTCACTCTCTCGTCTTGTGCTCTCTCCCGCTGTCACGTGCATGCGCTTGCGCGCATATGCATTGCACACACATGCACGCACGCACACACGCTCTCGCACACGCACACACGCACACGCACACGCGCGCGCACACACACACACACACACACACACACACACACACACACACACACACACACACACACACACACACACACACACACACACACACACACACACACACACACACACACACACACACACACACACACACACACACACACACACACACAGTAATTGTCTCTTTCTGGCCCACAAATGGATAAAGGGAAGGAAGAGAAAATAAAGAATGTGAGGGGACAGAGAGAAGATGGATGAAACCACACGTCTTTCACTGCATGTGGAAGAGAGAGAGAGAGAGGGCTGGTGGCCAGAGAGACAGACGTCTGTCTGTCTGGTTGTCTGTCTGTCTGTCTGTCTGTCTCTCTGGCCACCAGCCCTCCCTCTCTCTCTCTCTCTCTCTCTCTCTCTCTCTCTCTCTCTCTCTCTCCAGACAGACAGACAGACAGACAGACAGACAGACAGACAGACAGACAGACAGACAGACAGACAGACAGACAGA
>NC_139714.1:34582149-34649649 GCF_964188405.1 Protomyctophum parallelum
GACAGACAGACAGACAGACAGACAGACAGACAGACAGACAGACAGACAGACAGACAGACAGACAGACAGACAGACAGACAGACAGACAGACAGACAGACAGACAGACAGACAGACAGACAGACAGACAGACAGACAGACAGACAGACAGACAGACAGACAGACAGACAGACAGACAGACAGACAGACAGACAGACAGACAGACAGACAGACAGACAGACAGACAGACAGACAGACAGACAGACAGACAGACAGACAGACAGACAGACAGACAGACAGACAGACAGACAGACAGACAGACAGACAGACAGACAGACAGACAGACAGACAGAACAGACAGACAGACAGACAGACAGACAGACAGACAGACAGACAGACAGACAGACAGACAGACAGACAGACAGACAGACAGACAGACAGACAGACAGACAGACAGACAGACAGACAGACAGACAGACAGACAGACAGACAGACAGACAGACAGACAGACAGACAGACAGACAGACAGACAGACAGACAGACAGACAGACAGACAGACAGACAGACAGACAGACAGACAGACAGACAGACAGACAGACAGACAGACAGACAGACAGACAGACAGACAGACAGACAGACAGACAGACAGACAGACAGACAGACAGACAGACAGACAGACAGACAGACAGACAGACAGACAGACAGACAGACAGACAGACAGACAGACAGACAGACAGACAGACAGACAGACAGACAGACAGACAGACAGACAGACAGACAGACAGACAGACAGACAGACAGACAGACAGACAGACAGACAGACAGACAGACAGACAGACAGACAGACAGACAGACAGACAGACAGACAGACAGACAGACAGACAGACAGACAGACAGACAGACAGACAGACAGACAGACAGACAGACAGACAGACAGACAGACAGACAGACAGACAGACAGACAGACAGACAGACAGACAGACAGACAGACAGACAGACAGACAGACAGACAGACAGACAGACAGACAGACAGACAGACAGACAGACAGAGAGTAATGCTACCCCAAAACTGCTGGAATGTCCTGGCATTCACCGAATGAGAGAACGAGTACTAGAGAGGGAGAGAGAGAGATAAATAGAGGAGAGGAGAAGAGGAAAGGAGAAGAATGGGTGTGTTTGGCGCCAAAACGGCTCCAGCACAAATCAAACGTGACAGCAGCGAAGAGGAAGCCTTGAAGCCATCCACAGTAGAACGTACCGTACGCTGAATGTGATCTTCACGTCCCGGCCGGGTTCTCAGTTGTTCTCCCATTTTGTTTTTCTTGTTCTGCTTTTGAACATTCCTCGACCTCACATTTGGAGGCCTTCATTTCCTTTGTATCTGATGAGGAAGAAGTGTGTGCGTGTGACCGCGTGTGCATCATTGCATGTCTCTCTTATTTAATTGCATTTCTTTTTTCATGCATTGAGCTACGGTCTCGAAGATATAAAGAACTTTTATTCCTGCATAGCCTACATCCATACGGCAGGAAGGCTGAAAATGTCAATGTCAAATGTCAATGTCTGCCATATCGAGCCACGTACGTCCTTTGTTCAAGCATCAATTTGACACTAATAGAAGCTGAGTTTATTTAATTAAATAGATTTACTTTTAAAATAAATGCATGTTTTCTAGAAAAAATAACCCAAATGTCTTATTTTTTATTATGCCAGTCCGCCCCCTCGCTGACCTTGCAGTAATACCATTGTAGTAGCCTTCGGGGCACTAGCTGGTCAACTAGCCGGTCACGGCGGTCAGTCAGTTAAAACAAAGTTCCATCGCTTTACAAGCCCAGAGGGACGCGCCGTTTCCTCCAGAGAGTCCACTTACAAAGAGGAGGGAGCGGTTTCTATCGCTCTTCTCGCTCTGTTGTGTGAAGCCATGTAAAGTCACGGGTCACCCGGGCAGACCACTTCAAAGCAGCAGGAGCACGGCGAGGTCAAAGGTCATGATGTTTTTCTCCCTCCCAGAGTGCCATGCAGTCATCGGTCCGTGCAGGAAGTAGATGGCACAGATAAGGGAACAAGTGGGAGAACTTATCGTTAAGTCCGCTCTTTTCACTCTATTCCTGAAAATGTGTGAAAAGAAAACATCTTTTTTTTTTTACATTTTATATTTTCGGTTTTCGCCCACATGCCTAAAATAGGGTTAGACATGACATGTGCATGACATGACATCTGCTATTTTTTAAACTCTAAGATGACACAGATGCTTTCCCGGAATTAAAAGATTACCTATACCTTTTTGTATAGTTTTACATTGTTGCTGTCGGGTGGAAACCTTTCATTTCCAAATCTGATAATTGCATAATTGAGAAAAGGACCTATATGGTAGAGTCTGGCTTATTAGCCGCAGGCTACTACAATGGAGCCTATAGTCACAAGATCTTGTAAATGCTTTTCATTGGTTCAATATTTATAAAACCAAATATAACAGCAGAGAATGTGGTTCATAAATGATACAACACAAAAAGTAATTTTCTCTACTCTTGCATGTCCCTCTTGTACAACAAAGTAGGGCATTCATTTAAAAACATAAAATGTTGGAATATCGAGATACAAGGTTTCTGCCGGACAGCAATGATATATTGCAATATAATTTATGGTTGTGAAGCTGAAGGGACACCTGGACACGGTTTGAGAACCTGCACTGCTTTAGTGAAGCAAAGATCTAGGGCACATCGTGCTGTTGATGCTACTGCATGAGATAAAAGCGTTATGTGTGTAAGTAATTGAGGAGAATCACACTATAGGCCTACCTCTTTTGCAAGGGAGACCGTGTCAAGACAAGGGCCAAAGCAGTAAAACACATATTACAAAACGATAAAGAGTCAAACAAATTAAATTCAACCAAAATGATCAAATATGCTTTCAAACCCTTCACCTCCACCTAATTCTACTTCTGGAGTGCACAATCCTATATGGGCCATCCTCGCGCTGCCACCTATAGACTTATAGTTTCACCTCAGTGTTTACCTACCCGGTGGCACGCTGCCTGGGTGGGTGTGGCACTGCACATCTTTTCCCAACCTACAATGGACACCACAGTCTTCAAGAACCCTGTCTTCCTCCCACTCCTCGACAGATTTCCCCATGGAATTACCTGGCAAGTATAGTTCCTCCTGATATCTTGTTTTTTGTCACCAGACCCAGAACTCTGCAGTCTTCACTACTTGCCTGCTATCACCTCTCATCTAGATTGTTTGTTTGATTATCGACCACATGTTTGGACTCTTGATAACTCTTGATCTCCTACTGCTAAAGTATATTTATATTATTTATATCTACATCGATATACATATGTTTATTCTGCCACCTATTTAAGTATTCATGTAGATTTACATTCATTGCCTATTGCTGCATGTTTTTGGACATTAAAACGCCTAGCAAGGCATTAACCTTCTCCTGTCTCCTGAGTGGTTGCATTTGGGTTCAAACACAACTCTGCACCAATACCACATTAAAAACATGACCAGGACAGCATATCTATTATCCTAAAATCCTATAATGAGGTCAGTTTGGGTATCTTACAGAGCAACCATATCCGTGAGCGTAAATTCTAACTGTTGGCTGGGACTTTGTTCTGTGACTTTAAAGCCATGTGACTTTACCCACATGTACCCTAGCGTCCCTATAGAGCAGGGGGTGCCCAAACCTTTTTGACTTGAGAGCTAAAGAAAGAAAGATTATTATACAATCTTTGAAAAAAAAATAACTTGCAGAGACTTGAAAATGGTTTGAGATAGGTAGTGCAACACAGAGAACATTGGGTTTGTAAGTTAATTAGAAAAGTGTATATAGAGCCTGGAGAAAAGATTAATGTCCATCACTAAATCACACAAATAAAAATCTTTAGACCTGAGGGTGATTCTACAAAATGCCTTCTAAGGGCACGGTCACATGAAGTTTAATTCTACCTACAGAATGAGGGTGGATTCTGCCAATGCTTTTCATCGTGATACCAACAAATAGGAACTGGAGTGCCACATTTTTTGTATTTTTCCAGTTTTTCATGTGACTATGAGGTGACAGTATACTTCATTAGACATCCTGGAGTCGTTTTTATGTGCAATGGTGCATTCACTTTGTATTCAGTATTTAAGTCCGACGTCATTTTGTAGTGCTACGTTACGTCCGGGTCCAAGTGGCACCAGCTCCCGTCCGCATCCCATTGTAAAATAGAATATCTAAACGCGTGAATCTTTTTAAATTGACGTTATTTTTCAGAAAGGAAGCCATAGAGGGTTAAAATGGGTCTTAATGCTTCCAACTCGAGTAGAATTATTAATGTTTTGTACAAGTGTCCATGACAACAAAAATATATGATGTGGAGACAATAAAGACTATTATTATCATTATTATTGAAGGTGGCAACAGTCCATTTGCTCGGTAGAATATTTCGGGGGATATTTACAATGTGTGCAGGCTTGATAATGTTGAATCTAGTTTGCATTAATGAGGATTTAGTTGACACAATCAAATAAAATGGCGATAGTATTCCATGTGGGGCAGACGGACTGTCACAGCCAGATTTTGGAGAGCAGCGCAGCTTTGTTGTTGCGAGGAAAGCGGTAAAATGAGACTTTCATGGTTGTTTTCGTCTCAGATTTAGTCCGATGGAGCGTCACAGTATAACTCCATGGGGACACAAAAGCGACACAAAAGTAGGACCCGGAAGTATCTCAGGAGGGGGCGCTCACGTCATAGCTAAAATACTGAATTTAGGGTTTCTTCCTGGAGGCTGAACCCTTGACAGTCAAACAGGCCAATGAAATAAACAGTAATATAGTGACATCACATTATCAGCCCCTCCCCTAAACCCTCCCCCTTTATCATACAACTACAGCTGTGGGTGTGGCTTCAGTTCAGGTGGATCACCACCCACCAGGCAAACCAGGCATACTTAATGAACTGGTGGGCGTGTCCACATAAAAGCATGATTTTAACAAATACTGTACACTTTTTGGAAAAAGTTCTTCCTCCTTATATTATAATAATTCCTGGTGATCATGTTTTAGGGTGGAAAAAAATCGTGTCACTCCATCTTTAAAGTTAGGCTGCTAAGGCTGATCCAAGCCAGAACACAACCGATTGATCATTAAAATAACATGATCTGAATCACGAGTGGTCGGATGGGGGTGTGGCTCACGCATCTGAACACTGCTCGTGATTCAAACCCTTGGATGCGTTCCTATATTCATTATTCATGGGGTACATTAATTGGGAACCCCAATAGGAATAGCTGCAGATTAGAACACAAAGTCAAAGTCGTACGATTTGTCACGAAATCTTTAATTTGTTCTCCGCATTTGACCCATCTCTTGGAGCGGTGAGCCGCAGCCAAGGAGAGGTGAGATGCAGCCGTGAGCTTGAGAATCATTTGATTAGTCGATTTGACCCCCCGTTCCAACCCATTGATGCTGAGTTCCAAGCAGGGAGGCATTGGGTCCCATTTTACAGTCTTTGGTTTATGACCCGGCCGGGGATCCAGTTTTAACGACAAGGCCACGGTCTGGCCACCCATCCACACATCCTTACATGCATCCATACATACTGTCCCATGTCCACCCATCCACACATCCATACATACTGTCCAATGTCCACCCATCCACACATCCTTACATGCATCCATACATACTGTCCAATGTCCACCCATCCACACATCCTTACATGCATCCATACATACTGTCCCATGTCCACCCATCCACACATCCTTACATACTGTCCAATGTCCACCCATCCACACATCCTTACATGCATCCATACATACTGTCCAATGTCCACCCATCCACACATCCTTACATGCATCCATACATACTGTCCCATGTCCACCCATCCACACATCCTTACATGCATCCATACATACTGTCCCATGTCCACCCATCCACACATCCTTACATGCATCCATACATACTGTCCAATGTCCACCCATCCACACATCCTTACATGCATCCATACATACTGTCCCATGTCCACCCATCCACACATCCTTACATGCATCCATACATACTGTCCAATGTCCACCCATCCACACATCCTTACATGCATCCATACATACTGTCCAATGTCCACCCATCCACACATCCTTACATACTGTCCAATGTCCACCCATCCACACATCCTTACATGCATCCATACATACTGTCCAATGGCCACCCATCCACACATCCTTACATGCATCCATACATACTGTCCCATGTCCACCCATCCACACATCCTTACATGCATCCATACATACTGTCCCATGTCCACCCATCCACACATCCTTACATGCATCCATACATACTGTCCAATGTCCACCCATCCACACATCCTTACATGCATCCATACATACTGTCCCATGTCCACCCATCCACACATCCTTACATGCATCCATACATACTGTCCAATGTCCACCCATCCACACATCCTTACATGCATCCATACATACTGTCCAATGTCCATCCATCTACCCATCCATGCATGCATACATACATACATACTGTCCATCCATCCGCACGCACGCGTGCGTACACACACACACACGCACACGCACACACACAAATGGTAAATTACAAACAAATAAATAAAGGAATGAAGAAAGAAATGTATTCTTCAGGACTGTTCCTTTTGTTGTCAGCATGCTGTTTCTCCCTTTGTATGTGTGATGATGGTTGTTGTTCTTCTCTTGGAGTCCTTGTAAGTCCTGCCAGGTCGGAGCGTCAGCCAAAATGTAAAATATGAATGAGAAAAGCTCTTAGCATAATAAGTCTTCGGCTGAAAAACTCAATTAAAACAAACGCCAAACCAGCAGAGGAATCAAAACAACAGATGGAGCATGCCTCGGCCGCCAGTCACACGATAAAACAAACAGTGCAGTCAATATGGGTTCTATTTATTTTTGTCCTATTTTAGTTAAGGCCCAAACAAAAGTGGAGCTGGCCGGAGTATCATGAGTTGTGCTCTAAAAGTGATGATACAGAATGATTGATGGTGTAAAGAAAACTTCATAACTCAACATAACTCCTTACAGTAGAGTCATCAGACAAAGCCAGCTGCGTGGAATTGGCCGCTCAGATGGGGGAGTTGTTAGACCTCATTTAAATTTATATAAAACCATGCACGCACGCACGTGCACACTGCACAGACACACACACACACACACACACACACACACACACACACACACACACACACACACACACACACATACATATATATGGGTCTGCATATATTACAAGAGGGACCTGAACAAGAGGGCAGCACAAATAAAATAAGAATCACACCTGTGTGAAGTGAGGGGCGCTCTTATCATCTTACAACATCAAAGATGATGTAATGATGATGAAAACAAACGGCGTCAAAACAAACATTAAATTCTCTTTAGTGTGAATGGGATTTAATGTTTGTGTTAGTGACTAAACAAACATTAATTTCTCTTTATTGTCAATGGCGTTTTTACAACCAACCTTGACCTAAACACCAAAATATGTGTGCACGCCGGAATTAGTAGGATATTTCCAAGTGTCCAAGCAATTAAAAACAATGTTGCAAGTTAGATGCTTAAGCCATTTAAACAGTGTTTTGCATGAGGGCATGCCGGTAGACCCCCCCCCCCCCCCCCTCTACCAACCAATGAAATTAAGGAAGGATCAGCTGTTTGTGATCACTTTATAAATGCCGTGGCGACGTGAGTGTATTACAAAACCTATACACTCCAATTTGGGGCAGATTTGACACTCAATTGATAAATGAGGGCCTAAACCCGTATATAGGAGCCCTCAAAAACAACCAAATTAAAACAGAACCTTAAAACAGGGACACTTTCGTGCTTTTATGGTCTCAAAAGTGCAACATTATTTTAACATTTAAGTCTTTCTGCAAGTTATTAGATCCAGAGGGGGAAGACGTGCAGAGTTGTGGAGACTACAGAGGAATAAAGCTGATGAGCCACGATGATACAATGGAGTTATGGGAAAGAGTAGTGGAAGCTAGACTGAGGAGGTGAGCATTTCTGAGCAGGAGGTGAGCATTTCAAAACATTTTGTTTTATGTTATGTTTGTTTGTTTTTGTTGTTTTTTTCTTCCTTCTGTTTGCTTTGTTGTACTATTTCACTTATGAAAGCCATTTATTTTTTAGAAGGGTATAGGCACTATAAGCTTTGGCTTCAGCCTACACCTTTTTGGTCTGTTTCTTTTGCAAAAAAAAATATTGATTTGATTGATTTGTTATAATGACCAAAACAAATAAAACTCATCATCATAGTATGGTTTCATGCCAAGGGAAGAGTTGCTTTGAGGATGTTGACAGGGAAGTTCAGAGAAGGTCAGACGAAGCTGCATTGTGTCTTTGTAGATCTGGAGAAAGCATTATGATAGGGTGCCGAGAGAGGAACTGTGGTATGGTATGAGGAAGTCTTGGAGTGACAGAGAAGTATGTTAGAGTGGTGCAGGACATGTATAGCCTATACTGTGTGGAAGTTGTAAGACAGAGAAGTTCAAGGTGGAAGTGGGTCTGCATCAAGGATCAGCACTGAGCCCCTTCTTGTTGGCCATGGTGATGGACAGGCTGAAGCCCGACACACACCGGGTGCGCAGAGACGCGGCACAACGCCTGGAAAATTGAACAGTGGCGTATATCACTATATATAGTTTTGATTTCTCTCCTAGATAGTTCCAGTGATCCTGGACTGCACCAACACAGAGTAAATAAGGTGGTTGAATGGAGTGATAACAACGCTCTCATCATTAACACAAAAAAGACAGAAGAGATTGTTTTTGGTACACCACCAGAGATACACAGATCCCCCATTACTATTCATGGTGAACCGATCAACCAGGTATGTTCGTACAAATACCTAGGAGTAGTAATAGACCATCTTTTGTCATGGAAAGATCAGATTGATTCAGTGTGTAAGAAAACAAAGCAAAGAATCTACTTCCTTCGCCGTCTAAGATCCTTCGGTGCTAGTAGACGGATTCTTCTTTTGTTTTTCACTTCACTGTTATTATGAGTGTTCTTCAGTACTGTAGTACCACCTGGTATGGATGTTTGTCTGCAGCCCTAAAGTCACAACTGCTGCAACAACTGAACATTTGTTCAAAGATTGTTAGACAACAACTTCAGAAACTTTATACATCCACATATGATAACAGCATCCTAAGGTTAGCAAGGAATATCACCTCTAATACTAAGCATGTGTTGTATGGAGAATATAGGTTGCTACCTTCAGGAAGGAGATATGGTGTACCAGCATACAATAAGGTCAGACCTTTGTCTACCAGTCGACCTTGAGGCTTAATCAGGAGATGTAGTAGCCACAGGATAATCTAAGCGGTGGATATTGCTCATGTCTCTATGTATGTAAATTGTCTTGTTATTTGTGTTTTGTATATGTGTTTCTGCATACTTGGCTGCTGTGTCGCAAGACAAATTTCAGTGTGAACTGACAATAAAGTACTATTGTCACGATCCGTGACGTTTTCTGTTGTGCTTTTGTTTTGTAGTATTTTTGGTCCCTTGGTTTCCTCTGTTGCTTTTGTTACCTGTGTTGTCTCACCCCCTGTGATTATTAGTTTTCTCCACCTGTGTCTTGTTTGTCTCTCAGCCAATCCCTGTGTTGATTTTGTTAGTTGTTCACCTGTGTCTAGTCAGTCTTTGTTTATTTATATGCCCCAGTGTGTTTCAGTCCTTTGTCAGATCCTCATTGTATGTCATGAGTGTACGTCCTAGTTTTTCTCCTCGTGTTCCAAGTACCTAGTACCTTTGTTCCTAGTTCCTAGTTATCAATAAACTCTGTTGCATTTGACATCCTCTGCCTCCGCCTGTCTGTCTGCACTTGGGTCCTACACCTTCTCTGCCCTGCATTGTGACAGAAGGATCTGACCCTATTGGACCCAGCGGACAGAGGTTTGTTTTTTTGATTTTTGCCAAGCTGCTTTGGCTGTCCACCATGGCTGAGCTGCCTTTTTCTGCCAAGGACTTTGGTATTGCTAAGGACACCTTTAATGAAGATCCTCAGTTCCTTCACCAACTGGCTATTTATTGGAGGCGGGATCCAGTGTTTGCCCAGTATATGGGGTTTTTCAAATGGGAGAGGCAGGGAGCCATTTTTCCCCAGCTGCCTCAAGAGGTAGTCCCACCGGCCTCCCCTGCTCTTCAGCCCACTACCCCTCCAGTTCTCCAGCCTGTTCTCCAGCCCAGCTCTCCGCCACCCAGCCTGCCTGGCCCTCCGCTGTCTGGCACTCCGCTGCCTGGCCCTCCGCTGCCCGGCACTCCGCTGCCCGGCACTCCTCTGCCCGGCACTCCGCTGCCCGGCACTCCTCTGCCCGGCACTCCGCTGCCCGGCACTCCTCTGCCCGGCACTCCGCTGCCCGGCACTCCGCTGCCCGGCACTCCGCTGCCCGGCACTCCGCTGCCCGGCTCTCCGCCGCCCAGCCTGCCTGGCCCTCCGCTGCCTGGCACTCCGCTGCCCGGCACTCCGCTGCCCGGCACTCCGCTGCCCGGCTCTCCGCCGCCCAGCCTGCCTGGCCCTCCGCTGCCTGGCACTCCGCTGCCCGGCACTCCGCTGCCCGGCCCTCCGCTGCCCGGCACTCCTCTGCCCGGCCCTCCGCTGCCCGGCCCTCCGCTGCCCGGCACTCCGCTGCCCGGCACTCCGCTGCCCGGCCCTCCGCTGCCCGGCACTCCGCTGCCCGGCACTCCGCTGCCCGGCACTCCGCTGCCCGGCCCTCCGCTGCCCGGCCCTCCGCTGCCCGGCACTCCGCTGCCCGGCACTCCTCTGCCCGGCACTCCTCTGCCCGGCACTCCGCTGCCCGGCACTCCGCTGCCCGGCACTCCTCTGCCCGGCACTCCGCTGCCCGGCCCTCCGCTGCCCGGCCCTCCGCTGCCCGGCACTCCGCTGCCCGGCCCTCCGCTGCCCGGCACTCCGCTTCGTCTCCGCCTCCAGGCCGTCCCCCTGAGGTCATCCCTGCCTCTGCCCCCGAGGTCGCCTGTTCTTCCCCCTCCCATCCTCCAGGTCGCCCACCAGACATTACCTGCTCAGCCCTAGTCCATTCCCCTGGTGCCTCTGCCTGCAGGTGTCACCCCACTACGACAACCATGCCCATGTGGGGTCCAGGTTCCCAGACCTTTTTTTCCTTTTCTTGGCCCCATGACTGTCTCCCTCCTCCGGACCCCCACCACCCACCCTGCTCAGTGTTTTGGACAATGTTATGGACAATATATGAGGGATGTCTGGAAGCCATCCCTTGAGGGGGAGGTACTGTCACGATCCGTGACGTTTTCTGTTGTGCTTTTGTTTTGTAGTATTTTTGGTCCCTTGGTTTCCTCTGTTGCTTTTGTTACCTGTGTTGTCTCACCCCCTGTGATTATTAGTTTTCTCCACCTGTGTCTTGTTTGTCTCTCAGCCAATCCCTGTGTTGATTTTGTTAGTTGTTCACCTGTGTCTAGTCAGTCTTTGTTTATTTATATGCCCCAGTGTGTTTCAGTCCTTTGTCAGATCCTCATTGTATGTCATGAGTGTACGTCCTAGTTTTTCTCCTCGTGTTCCAAGTACCTAGTACCTTTGTTCCTAGTTCCTAGTTATCAATAAACTCTGTTGCATTTGACATCCTCTGCCTCCGCCTGTCTGTCTGCACTTGGGTCCTACACCTTCTCTGCCCTGCATTGTGACAACTATATCATATCATATCGGAGCGTCAGGCGAGGAGTGAACGCATGTCGGACGCCGCCGGTGTGGGATAGGTTCATTGAAAATAACGGAGGCGGCTGTTTTGACGCGCGGCGTTCGCAGACGGTGTGTGTAGCCCTTGATAGATGAGGTTAGACAGGAAGCCCCATCTGCATGATGTTTGCAGATGACATTGTGATCTGTCGTGAGAGCAGTGAGCAGGTGGAGGACAATCTAGAGAGGTGGAGTTCCACCTCTCTGGGTTCCAGCCTGATTTGTTGCGTTCCCCGGATCTGAAATGTCACTTTGCAACCGGCTATAGGAGATATGCCCTTGAAAGGAGAGGAACGAAGGTTAACCACAGCAAGACAATATTGTGAAGTAGAGGAACCAAAGTGAATCAGTGAGTGTACAGGGTTTGATGAGGTCAGATCAGCATATGTCAGGTCAGCTCTATATAATCTTGTTAATAAAGTAATCAATCAATCAATCTTCCAATATTTTGTTTCGGCATGACAGGTTGTTTGCCACACTCTCTCTCTCTCTCTCTCTCTCTCTCTCTCTCTCTCTCTCTCTCTCTCTCTCTCTCTCTCTCTCTCTCTCTCTCTCTCTCCCTCGCTCATCTCTCTTCCTCTCGCTGTGTGCGCTCATGCATGGCTGTCGTTGAGGCGTGAGGTTTCAGGTCTCTTATCTCTGACAGCGATCTGGAGTGGGAACACTCCTCGACTGTCACAAAGGCACTTCACCAGAGACAATTAGAGGACAAATACCGGAGCAGAGGGACAAAAGGCACTTCACAAACTCTCTCTCGCCGGCAAAAACAGATAGGAGGCTTGCCAAAGGCAAAAGAGGCGCTTGTTCTCCTGTTTCCCGTAAGGACAGGAAATTAAATTATTTGCGTTATAAGAATAGAATTAATTGAATATTGGTTAAGCAGCGCTTCCAGGTTCTGCGCCAGACTTTGCGGTTGCAACGCAAGTGTCAACAGTAGGGTCGACACATGTGTTTGTGGTTTCCCACCATAAGGGCTACATAACATTTTCCATAGCGGGAGGACACATATGGGTGATTAACAGCGGAAATTAAATATACGATGAAGACATTTGCTATAGCCGATCCTCGCTAGCGTTTTTTTTTCTTTTTTTTGGGGGGGGGGGGGGGGGGGGGGGTGGGGGGGGGGTCTTCTTTTACAAGCGAAATAGAACGAGAGTCTATGGTGGCAGTAGCCGACATCAGGCCCCCTGGCGGTCCATGAGTTGCATCTTTTTCGCTTTGGCAGAACATAAGCTAAACATATTTGGACTTAACCAACTGGTCACTGGACCCAGACAGGACTCCACAAACCACATTATGCGCGGCTCGTCCCACTTGAACATGGAGCTAACTCGGATCAAATTGGTTCGCCTGAAAAGGATCTATATTACAGAGCAGGTGTTGTTGTTCCATATGTTGCTGCATGGCTAGGGCACATGCTATGCCTGGAACATCCATATCTAAAGCGGTGGACAGAGCCAAGGCCGCAGGCCCGCAGTCTAGCAGACAGCTCCATATGTCCCTGGCACCCATACAGCTGGGATATGGAGCTTTATCACAGCCCTCACCATGACCTCAAGCAGTGGTGGAAAAGAGTACTCAAATGTTTTACTTACGTAAAAGTATAAATACTTGTAGATGTACTACGTTACAAGTGGACGATCCCGTATTAAAAATGTACTCAAGTAAAAGTGCAAAAGTATCGGCATCAAAATGGACTTAAAGTGAAAAAAGTAAAAGTGCTCATATTGCAGAATGTCCCCTTTCACAAGTTCAAGACGTGTAAGAAATCTTTTGAAAATCGCCGATCTACAAGCTCACAATGCGTCGCATCGCGATAGCCGATCTACAAGCTCACAATGCGTCGCATTGGAAATTGGAATACTCAAACTTGTAAAGTGCAGTACTTTACACCACTGGAGGTTTATCACAGCCCTCGTAACCTCATATAAGGTTCGTGATAAAGACATACGTGGATAGACACACGCGGTATATGGAACATATGCGTGTATGGACACTCTGACATACACATTAGAATTTAGAACACTTCTATGGGTAACGTTGGCTGGTGAAAGTACATGCCGCTCCCTCACCCAAATCTGTCTGATAGCAACACATGGTCATGCTATGTTGTAAAAGTTGAACCATTTCCAGGTCAGTGCATGCTGCTGTATGCAGCAAGCCATCCATGGCCATGTCTTGTGGACACGACACAGATAATGTGTCATGGGTGATTGCAGGGGCGTCATTTGGCATCCCAGGCGATGGCGAATTATTGCCAACCCCCTAGCGTTCGCATTTAACCTCAAATTCTGTTATTTTTGCTTTGTTTTCTCCACCTCTTTTGCCACACATTAAATCCAATTTTTGCGCAGAGCTGAGTGAATCTCAATCCACATGTGACACAGGGGGCTCCATTTTCGTCACCGCTAAACCCCTTATCCCTAAATTCTTTGCCCTTTTTTTTTTTTACTATTTTGCTAAACATTTTTGAATAGTTAAAATGGCCAGTCTACAAGCTCACAACGTGCCAATGTAGCTTGGCTGGGGACGAAAATGGAGCCCATAGACTGAAACCAGACATTAAGTTAAAGAAATAATTTCTTGCAATTGCAGACAGTGGTAACAATATACTTAAGATAGACACTATTACACTGTTTTCTAAATAATGTGCAAAGTGGGGCCCATGGACCTTCAGGGGTCCTTAAGTGGGTTCCAGGCGGTCCCAAGCTAAATTGTAGACAGTTAAGAATAGGAACCAAATTTACTGTATGCCTACTATGGGGTCCCAGAGAAAACATTTGATCAAACGGATCATAACGGAAATAACAAGAACCTGACTGTTATAAATGTGCAAAATCTCTGCGCATGTACTTGTGTACTTGTGTGTGTGTGTGTGTGTGTGTGTGTGTGTGTGTGTGTGTGTGTGTGTGTGTGTGTGTGTGTGTGTGTGAGTGAGTCACCAGCGTATCTCAACTCTGCAGAGGATCTGGGTGGGTGACACATGGTGAGTGGAAAGTCGGTTGCATAGACGGACAGGAGTTATTTTTCTTCTGAATTCACACGCACGCACGCACGGACGCGCACGCACACACACACACGCACACTCACTCACTCACTCACTCATCCATCCCCATCTTCAAATGAGTCCAGTGACTATAATAGTTGACTTGATTCAAATAAATACATGGATTTTTAAACTATATGCATAAAAAAGTAATTATATTTGCATGAACGTAAAACGCCAAAGGCTAAGTCTACAATGAGGAAATTCTAGTCCTGCCAAGCGGGCATCGGCCTATAGGATTACACAGGACCAGTTAGTCAAACATTGGAAAAGCTCACATTGACCTTAATGAAGGAATTAGGAGAAAAAGACAAAAAGGTTCTTCAGCTTTTATACAGTAGCAGCTTAGTTAATGAAGCAATTAGGAGAAAAAGACAGAAAGGTTGCCCTATTGTTTCTTCAGCTTTTATACAGTAGCAGCTTAGTTAGGAATGAATCAAATGTGATCCACTTCCGTTTCCCAACACCTCTTTATCGGCCATCTTAGAATTACTGGAATGTGGAATTGTTGGCCCAAGCAGAGATTGAAATAACAAAGACTAATTGTACTGTATCACATCTGTTGTAAAAAATTGGTTATTTCCGTCATTCTGATTCAATTGTTTTGGCGTGAGTTTTGGGGCGTGCGTGCCTGATCCTGATTAAGATAAGATTGGCATCTAAAGTTTGCAGGAGTTGCCCGTTTTTTACAAAATGCCTCAAATCATGAAGGCAGCGTCTGATTGCCGTGAAACTTCATATTGGCCTGTTATATTGCCACCAGGAGGCACATTTCTACGAACAACATTTTTTGCTATTACTCGTACACATTTTCTGTACACTGTTATCTCTACAGTCATGTCATCAAAAAGGACCTCTCCGATTTGTCATATCATATTTGTGTCAACCTGTCTCTTTCTGTCTTTCTCACACATGCTACACATAAACACAGAGATGACAGATTTATGCTTTGTGCCAAGTGTCAAGCGTCGCATGACGAAGGTGATGTCAGAAGTTCAGAACAAGAAACATATGTCACGGAGGACCATTGCATCTGGAAAAGTGAATGGCTGCAGGTGCTGCACAAAATCTGATTGGATGGGGAGATGAAGTAAGCACCAAAATGCACAAGCCCATAGACATAGAAAGGTAGACGCCTCTTCCGGCTCTTCGACGTATCTGCAAAAGCGAGGGCCTTCTGCGTTGGTGCTTCTCTGGTCTTGCGTAGCCAGACAACTATTGCGAGAGGCAACAGTCGAACGTTGGAAACAACGGCCGGGAGGTTGTGACAGAGAAACATACACGTTATATTATTATTATTATTATTATTATTATTGTTAGGGACAGATGCACAACGAGAGTGCTTCTTTCACCTGGCAGTTAATGATACAAGTGTCATTCTTGTTTTAATATCTATGCTCGAGCGGATATTCACTTCCTAGTTTACATTTCCCGGCCACCTTGTTGGTGAGTTGCAGACAGTATAAGAATGCTTAAAATTGCAACATGACTAATGGTGACTAATCCACTTGCAGAGACTTCAAAGATTCCAGGTAATCAAGCTAAATATACAATTGTTAGTTTGATATTTTTTTGGATGCATTTTAAAGGCCAAAATGATTTGAAAATATCCATGACTTATAAATAATACAATTACATTTGGCTAACACTGACTCAGTTATTCAGTTAAGTCTGGCAACATGATAATGACGTTGATCAAAAAGTAAACAACAAAAATAAGCTTTGTTTAAAATGAAGTGTATGTTTTCTCTGTATTCCTTCCCTGTCTCTCCTTCCCTCTCCACTCTATCATTCTCTGCAGGTTTGAAGTTACCAATCACCTCATCTGCCAATTAATCCCTGACTCCACCCTCATCCAATCACATCCATCTGCTGTCTATAAAAGGTTGGGTTCCACCTGAGCTCAGTTTGAAGTTACCAATCACATCATCTGCCAATCAGCCTGTTACCTGACTCCACCCTCATCCAATCACAACCATCTGCTGTCTATAAATGCTTGGGTTCCACCTGAGCTCACTTCCTCAACCAGCTCATTTGTTTGAGTTTGCAGTCCTGTCCCTGCAGTCTTATGTTTTGTCTCCCCTTTTGAATCCCCAGAGCAAACTTTGTATTTTAGTTTTTTGTTCTACTACTAATGTACATTCTGTTGTAGGCTAATAAGGCTATAAATGGTAAATGGTGCTTTTATATAGCGCCTTTATCCAAGGCTAGCATTACATTCACCCATTCATGCATACGCCGATGGCGGCGGAAACCATGCAAGGCACCGGCGACCAGCACATCAGGAGCAATTTGGGGTTCAGTGTCTTACTCAAGGACACTTCGACACTAACTCTGGCAGAGCCCGGGTTTGAACTGGCAACCGTCCATTCGGTTACCATCCAGCCACTCTACCCCTGAGCTACCGCCACCGGGTCAGGCTATATGCTCTGCCTTGGGACAGGTAAGACAGAGGCCTCTATAGGCCTACACAGGCACCAGCACCACATGGGTAGAACCTTGTTAAGCTCACTAGGTGAAGGGTGTTTGCCACCATATGTGTTTTGAACTAGGTTTTGGTTAGAGTTGTTAGGTAGGCAGGCTTTTGTTTTACTAATTTACAAGGTAGTTATAGTCTGTCTTTTGTTTCCCTGCTGCTTCTTTTGTTATTTTGGCAACACTCCCTTGGTATAGTGGCTTAACTGTTTATGGATTATTGTGTGCCAGTGCACACCTACTGGATATGTAAGATACCTTTTGAAAAGTGAAGAGTAAAAAGCACTTTGCACTCGTTTTACTCTAAAGCTGTGTTTTCTCCATTTATTTGCACCTCTATTCTCAACAGCCTGGTTTATCAATCTTTGTTACAAACTCATCCCTAGAGACTCAAAGGGGTTTTGTAACTGTCTTATGTATGAATTGACACCTGTATGGTGCTTCAACTCTAACAGATACAATCCATGTATAAACCTTACCTAACCACATGTATTCAGTAGCACAGCTTCATGGCTGGGTGCGGCTAGTACTGGGATCTGATGGTGTAGGTGTGGCATTAATCCATCTCCCAGGCGTCTAGAGCATTGTAATGGCAATAGATAGCGACAATAAGCCTCTCCGACCTACTTAGGTACTTAATATATGCCACCTTAACCTTTTACCCTAACCTTATGAAACGGCAGTAAAATAAAATGGAGAACATGCAACACACAGTATAGATGTCAACTGAGGCTATAGTATAGGCCTTCCAATGTATTCTTGGCATGCGATGAAGTTCTCCCTGTTCATATCTGCTCTCACATGCGTGAGAGCAGTCTACTGGGACATACTACGATAAGATTATACCCCCCCGCCATGTCTGCGCTCTCTCTCTCTCTCTCTCTCTCTCTCTCTCTCTCTCTCTCTCTCTCTACATGTCTGTTCTGTTCTCCCCCCACCCCCATATGTCCTTGGTTTCTGTCTCCATGTTTCTGGTCACATAGTCAATCTGAGCTGTGTGCGTGCACACACACACACACACACACACACACACACACACACACACACACACACACACACACACACACACACACACACACACACACACACACACACACACACACACGTGTGCATCTCTGTTTTTCCAGTACATACCTGTCTAACTACTAAGTGAGTGACACCGCCACAGCCAGGTGTCATTCACTACTACCGTCCTTTTCATTTCCCCCCCTTTGTACTGTATTCGCTGATGGCATGTACCGTATTTCTGTGTTAATCTTTTATGCTGTGTTTATGAATTGAATTACCATAGGACCACAATGGAAACGAGTCCCCAGGACATTTGTGCACGTACGTGCTGTACGTTTGAACATTCTAAACAGGAACTCTCCTCTCCTCTCCTCTCCCCTCCTCTCCTCTCCCCTCCTCTCCTCTCCTCTCCTGTCCTCTTCTCGACATCAGCACAGCAATATATCTCCATACCATAAGCACTTATCTTCTTCCCGGCGTCTGCCGTCGCTCGTCTGAGTGCCGGGGGCACTCGTGCTCTCACAGTGTATAATCACCCGGCCTGCGGTTCATACGGGGTTAATGTTTAGGTCAGCATGAACTCCCTGGCCCCGTCTGCAGAATGTACAGGGACACAAGGGATGGTCCTGGGCTCATGCCAGGACACAGCCCTCATCAACAGGACAAGACGCCTGAAAGTCCTGTATGTACCGTACGGGTGTGTGCGTGCGTACTAACTATACTGTTATATAAGATACACATAACGTACATTATATAAATGTTCGTCATCAAACTGTGACAACATAGGTTAGTATATATATAGTGCACCTCGCCAAGCGGCACCAACTGCTAATGTCTCTTTACTTCACAGGCCAAGCAAGTAGCTGTTCACAAATTATGTTTTATACTTTCTTTTTTTAACATTTAACATCTAAAGAAAACGGGGCTTGGATTGGGATGAAATCTTGCCCAAATTTGGAGACAGACGTCACAGATCTCTGTGAATTTCAAATTGAAACCACGACATATCCTAGGTCTAGGTAAAAGTGTGACACTTAAACATTTTCATTTGGAATCTTTAATTAAATGTGATTTCATTTGAAATGCATTACTGCACAAATCATTACAGGACTAGCCAAAGTCTTTGCCCAACAAAAACGAAATATTTTAATTATAATATACAGTATACAATAAATCTCATTATTTGACTATTAGTAGAGCCTTATACTGTACATGTCAACTAAATCAGTTCAATTCATTTTCAATGTAGCGGAACATATGTATCCTATTCCTAAAGCAATTGTAAAGCCCAAATACATGTCCTGAAGCACAATGGCCTCTGGATGATATACTGCCATCTAAAGCAGACAACACAAAGGATCAACTCATTGTTTTATTGATGGTGTAGACTGTAGAGTTTCATGTGTTCTGCCAGAGCCTCCTCTTCAGTGTCTCTCTTACACTCAATACACTGTCTCCCTCTCAGCTGCCAAACTGTCTGTCTCTCCTACATAGTCTTCCTCTAAGCTGTCCTACTGTCTGCACTGTCTCCCTGTAAGATTTCCTATAGTCTGTCTCCTACACCGTCTCCTTCTCGGCTGTCCTTACCGTCTGTCTCTGCTACACTGTCTCCCCCTCAGCAGTCCTGCTGTCTGTCTGTCCTACACATGTCACTTTCCCAGCATTCCTACTGCGCAGTCTGTCTCTCCTACACGTCTCCCCCTCAGCTGTCCTACTTGTCTGTCTCTCATACTCACCTGAGAAGTCTGTCCAGCTCCGTATCCAATCCTCCAGGCTAATTGACGATTGACTATTCCAACTATGCCAACCAGAATATAGGCTCTGATTCTTTCCTATTGATGATTATATAACTTTTTCGATTAATCAAATAAACATGGAGGCATGAATCAACATACAAATATATTTTAATATATCAACAAACCAATTAACCACTTACGGCAGTTTTTATATTTCATTGCACAAAGCATTAATAGTGAAAAAATACATTTTTTTAAAGTAATTCAGGGATTGATTGCTAAGCGCTTATTTTGTTACATCATCAATATTCTTAAAACCGATTAGTTCAATTAACACTCGATTAACGTTGGATTAGCTCTAGCAGTGATTTTCAACTATTCTCATTTCAATGGACCCCCAGTTTGACATGCAATATTCTACGGACCCCTATTTAATGGCATTTCTATCTCTAAGACCCCCAAAACTGAGAGTATACAAATGGAACCAAATGGACCCGTTAGGGTCCGTTTGGTTCCATTTGTACACTCTCAGAGTTACAGACCAACAAGGGTCCATTTGGTTCCAAACTATCATGTAGCTGGGTACCCCCTGGAACTCCCTCCCCGGACCCCCCTTAGGGAACCACTGGTATAGAGAGTACAGAGCATTCATTCCCTTACCTTCAGGACATGGTCCAACCCCACACCCTTTAGACTAGAGCATAGAGTATAGAGCATTAGCATAGAGCATAGAGTACAGAGCATTCATTCCCTTACCTTCAGGACATGGTCCAACCCCACACCCTTTAGAGCATAGAGTATAGAGCATTAGCATAGAGCATAGAGTACAGAGCATTCATTCCCTTACCTTCAGGACATGGTCCAACCCCACACCCTTTAGAGCATAGAGTATAGAGCATTAGCATAGAGCATAGAGTACAGAGCATTCATTCCCTTACCTTCAGGACATGGTCCAACCCCACACCCTTTAGAGCATAGAGTATAGAGCATTAGCATAGAGCATAGAGTACAGAGCATTCATTCCCTTACCTTCAGGACATGGTCCAACCCCACACCCTTTAGAGCATAGAGTATAGAGCATTAGCATAGAGCATAGAGTACAGAGCATTCATTCCCTTACCTTCAGGACATGGTCCAACCCCACGCCCTTTAGAGCATAGAGTATAGAGCATTAGCATAGAGCATAGAGTACAGAGCATTCATTCCCTTACCTTCAGGACATGGTCCAACCCCACGCCCTTTAGAGCATAGAGTATAGAGCATTAGCATAGAGCATAGAGTACAGAGCATTCATTCCCTTACCTTCAGGACATGGTCCAACCCCACACCCTTTAGAGCATAGAGTATAGAGCATTAGCATAGAGCATAGAGTACAGAGCATTCATTCCCTTACCTTCAGGACATGGTCCAACCCCACACCCTTTAGACTAGAGCATAGAGTACAGAGCATTCATTCCCTTACCTTCAGGACATGGTCCAACCCCACACCCTTTCCCGCACACTTAGATTAGCTTTTACAGGAAGTCTGTCCCTCCCTTCCCTACGTACGGGAACACTCCAAGCGTCCTAGTCTCCTCTCCCTCCTGGTAAGCTGTGGAATGAAATGATCACCATACACAACGCGTAAGGCTGTCCCCGAACATTCGGGGTTCGAACCTTCGCTTAGTGTTGGCACTCGAATCTTAATTAATGGGCTTGAACCATCATTAGTTTATTATTATTATTTATTTTCCCGTGTTTACATGTTTAGATATTAATAATCAGGGGGGGCACACAACCGATGCGCCAGTGCGCATCAAAAGGGCATGTGAGCTCAAACCCACAATTCAACATTCAACATTATTTTGAACCTTAATTTTTGGAAACCTTTGATGAAATAAACCTTTGGCAACGATGGAGATTTTTGGTATGTCCTTTTTCTGTGCACCTAGCCCTCATCAAACGGACTCATTTACACATGGTGGCAGTGGTGGCCCCCCTGCAGTATTCGGATGTATTAGGATGTTGATATTCATTCATCAGCCAACACTCCCCACTGACAGGTAGTTACCAAAAGGACATGTGAGCTCAAACCCACAATTTAACATTTTGGTTTTAAGATGTTGATATTCATTTTGTATTCATCCTTAGGACTCCAAATCACACCTTGGAGTGTCCATTTCAAACAAAGTGTTTTTTGACTGGGGGGTCATATTTTGACAGCAGGAATTGTCATAATTTGACCCCCCAGTATTAGGATGTTGATATTCATTCATCAGCCAACACTCCCCCCCCCCCCCCCCCCCCCCCCCCCCCAGAGAGGACGTATAGGGCCTCAGTCCTACTCCTCCTCCCAGCCAACACTCCCCACTGACAGGTACTGTAACTGTACGTCGTCAAAATGTTTTCTGCGCGTAGATCAAAGGCATGCAAGGCGCATTTGCGTACCAACAGCTGAGACAGTTATGTAGAGAAATCTGACAGGCATTCAAAAGGAACAAAAATTTTATGTTAATCCTGTAAGTAAACTTAGAAATAAAACTAGTGTTGACTAATCATTACATGTTGCTCTTATTTTGAAGAGGAAGTTAGTGCACAGGAAGTCCGTTTCAGTTGTAAACAAGCTACTATGACACTTTCCCAAAGTTACGTGCTTTAAAAAAAAAAAGATTCTGTCCAAAAATCCTGCAAATCGTTACACAATATCTCTATTATGTGTTCAAGACAGATCTGTCCGCTATTTCATATTCCATCCTAATTGGCTAACATTGGCTAGGATTGGCCCATTTTGAACAAAGTCTCAAATCATGAACGCAGCGTGCAATTTACGTGAAGTCTTTCACAGACTTTCCTACTAGGCTGAGGAATATATCCCAAACAGAACCTGGAATTACGTTTTTGGCTGCAAAATGGCAAACTATAAGACCATATACATAATCCGAGGGACAAACGTGATGGCTCAGCTTTGCCAAAAAGACTGGTGGAGTGGGGTGAGTGTGTGGGGAAGGGGGGAGGGGGGTAAACTCCTGGGTAATTTTAAATGCTTGTGACTTCGAGGTTAAGTCGGATGACAAATTTATCCCCCATTAATGATAATAATACCCTTGCAGGTCTATTTTCAGCCAACGGTGGTTGCCATCAGCTACATTTTTAGCCTGCCTAAATTGCTCTGTGCTTTTTTTTTCCAGATCCCGGGTTCTGGGTGGGGGGAGGTGGGGAGGTGGGGGGGGGGGGGTAGTCGCGACCTCAAACCGCAGCGTGGAGCTACGTCAGGCCCATTAAAACTCCTGCAGCTCTCTAAGTATAGGGAGAGAGTCTCACGTCTCACTCAGTTCCTCTCTCTCTCGCTCTCTCTCTCTCTCTCTCTCCGCTATGATTCTCAAACTTCTTAATTACAAGGACCCCCAGTTTGGTAATTAGGCCACAGATCCCCATATCTGATAGAGAACAAATGGACCCATAAGGGTCCCTCTGGCTTATAAATCAATAAAGACAATAAAGCCCCCCCCCCCCCCCACGACCGTCCATGGGAGGGCTCATCACTTTGAGAACCGCTGCTGTATATGCAATTTCTCACTATTCTCTCTCTTTCTCTTTCTCTCTCTGACTGGTCTGTCTGTCTGTCTGTCTGTCTGTCTCTCTCTGACTGGTCTGTCTGTCTGTCTCTCTCTGACTGGTCTGTCTGTCTGTCTGTCTGTCTGTCTGTCTGTCTGTCTGTCTGTCTGTCTGTCTGCCTCTCATTACGGTCTTGTGTCTGAGGTCATGAGTCATGTCATCTCAACGCAGGTCTTCCACAGGAACGGCATACCACAGATTTGAGAGTATAAGCATGTAAAGTGCATGTCATACATGCATAGATGGCGAGGCCGGGGCCCTCTCCCACGTTATTATGGCTGTAATTGTGATCTACAGCAGTCTGGCTGAGTGAACATGTCTCACTCATTATCTCCTTTCCTCTCTGCCGCTCGCTGGTGTCGCACGGCGGTGTCACCCTGACGGATATAGGCGATCTATACAAGCTCACGACTTGTGGGGTCGTGCACTGAAAATAGCCCGTCTACATGCACACGAGACGTCGCGACACTGACCCATTTTTGGCTAGAAAGCATAGGTCTGCCTTTTCCGGCTAAAGCCATAAAGCCTATTTTTAGTATAGAAATGCTTTCTTCAAATGCTTCCTAAAGTTGCCACCATAAAACATATTTTTGAATAGTTAAAATAGCCAATCTACATCGACACGTTGTGAGCTTGTAGATTGGCAAAGTAGTTTAGGGATGAGTGGTTTAGCATGGACGAAAATAGAGGAATATAGAGCACCTCGGTGCTGTGTGTGGACAATTCATTGACTCACAAGTGATTTTGGTAGTTTCTGTTTAGCTTAAAATGCTGGTTTCTGTATTTGTCAAGGATAAGAAATCTAGAATAGAAACACTTTGTGAAGGCAATTTAGTCATGCACTCTTGGATGCACTAAATGTGTTTTTGTTTTTTTACGTGTCAATAAAAATACATTTATTTGTTCACCTTGGAATTGTTGGAGCAGTGCTTTGTGAACAGGTGTTACCTGCTTTGTGTTTTAGATATAACTTTATTAATGCGGCCGCGGTTATCCAATGGTATTTCACCCCTAGGGACAATAAATAAGTGGAATTCGAACCTGCGGTATTTCCGGTATGGACACATATCAAGTATACTGTGAGAAAATGTGTGTGGGGTGCGTGTGTGCATGTGTGCGTGTGTGTGTGTGTGTGTGTGTGTGTGTGAAAATACCAACCACTTCTACACATCTCCGAGCTGGGTGCAGACTATTTGTCTTTATATTTGGCAGCCTAGGGCATACGCACAGACTGGTTGTTGGAGGGTTCCAACAACTTGGGATGCCCAAAAAGGCTGGCAAAGTTTTGTGGTGTCTCTGCTATAATTGGCAGCTGTCATATATGGCGGAGACGCTCTTACTTATACCCATAGAGTACTGAGTGTCAGTGAGTGACATGCCTGTTGTATCATGAAAACGTGTGTGTGTGTGTGTGTGTGTGTGTGTGTGTGTGTGTGTGTGTGTGTGTGTGTGTGTGTGTGTGTGTGTGTGTGTGTGTGTGTGTGTGTGTGTGTGTGTGTGTGTGTGTGTGTGTGTGTGCGCGCGCCAGCCATATTTTATCAAACTGTTCACATTGTAAATTCCATGGCAGCAATAATAATAAAAATGACGAATTTGCTGAGTCACACACACGTCTGTATTATACTATACTTGTGAGGACATCAACGTTGCAAAAACGGCAATTTTGTGAACGCCAAAGCCAAAAGCCAAAAATAAAATATCTACAAGCTTGCGTCGCATCACTGTGTGATGTGAGCAGCATGAACGTTGTGAGTCTGTACTTTTTATCATAAAACAACCATTTATCTTGTGGGGACAAGAGAAATATAGTCCTCACAATTTCTAGTTCTCAAATTTTACTATAACTTTAGCCCTCACAAGTATAGTAATACAAGAAAGTACACGCACGCGAACACACACACACACACACACACACACACACACACACACACACACACACCCTGTAGAGCAAATGACAGGGTTATTTCAGTAGGCTATCATGAGTAATAGGGGTAATAGGTGCTTTTCAGGGCTGGGCAGTGGCATGAGAGAGACGGGAACTTCCCAGTTTGATGCATGGGGATGATAGGCATCATTCTTATGACGAGTGAGTACAGTATGCATGCCTGTATGCAGAGGGGATCGCCTTCTTTTACTTTAAAGGAAATGAAAGCCTGACGTGGACTGGACTAACTGGCCTGTGATGAAAGCTCTCACGGAACGGGATTTGAAATAATGTGCTTGATGGACCATAAGGTGTGACAGTATAATGCCGCATGCGATGAGGTCTGGATGGAAGGGGCTGAATCACTGTGTATTCAGCATAAATGAGTCATTGGACAGGATATTCTGGTGATGCTAGTATCTGGCATATCTGGCAATATTGAGGGTTGTATTATCAGTTTATCATTAGCTAACTAACTCAACAAAATCCTCTGGGTTAATTTATCCATATTTGACACAGAGAGGGTACAAATGTCGGGATCCTTATGGGTCTTTTTTCTGCACTTTACTGCACTATAGCCCCCCCCCCCCCCCCCCGAGCTATTAATCTCAATGTACACTTGATATCGCACTACCATATTTTCCACAACCTTTATTTAAAGGTATATTCAGTGATTTCACTTAATTCAAATATCACTTATTTTTTTGTTTTGTTGTGATAATCCTCCCTACTATAGAGTGTGCTGGCCATATAAGGAGTTCCTCCCTGTCCCCAGTTAACCCCTGGGGGTCAAAAAACCTTAGGTTTCGTTTTTGACTCTCTATCCTGATTGGACAAAAGGCTGGGTCCCACAGCCAAAAACGAAACCTAAGGTTTTTTGAGTGAAATCACTGAATATACCTTTAAGACACTATCTTAGAATGGATGTAGACCTATTTGACTGTCTTCCTTGATGCATTAACAAGCGTCAACAAGTTAACAACCATCAGCACAGCTGCACAGTCACAGACACAACTCCCTCACGTGCTCTACTGAAAGTCATTGCATGGAGTCTGTCTAATTTCTATCCAAAAGCCCTGATGGAATATGATTAAGGATTACTGTGATTATGGTAAGCTCACATTTCATATCGCACACAATACACTAGCTTGGTGGTTGTAAGTATTGTTTGGCGTTTTGGTTCGTTTTGTTTTATTCTGTTGTTTTGGCAGCTTATGGGAGTCTGGTGAGTGCACAGGCTCCCCTCTTTTGAGTTTGGCCAGCCCATCCTTTGTTTTGTTTGTTTAGGACATCAGTTTGGTCACAGTTTTGTTCCACTTCTATTTACATTCGTAATTGTTTCTTGTGGGGAAAAATAACATCAATGTCTTACTATGTTGAATTTAAAATAAACTCAATGCAGTAAAGTAAAGACCTGACGTTTGTCCTTTTATTACGTTGTAGCCCTTGGTTTCGAGCCAGGTTTAAAGGGCCACAACACCATGTGAGATGTGGAGGCAATAAGCAATTGGCCAGGGAAAATGTTGGTTTTATGAGCTTCAGGCAGCTAGGATTTGGTCTTTGTATGGTGGATATATTTGGCGTACATGTTCAATAGATATTGAATAATGGAAGTATTTCCCTCCCCTGTCAGGTGGACACTCCATGCCTGAAGGAAGCATGAGGACAGTCTCCCCAGGTTGCCCTAGGGAGTGTATAGAGCCCTAGCCTGGTTAATAAACCAGACTAATATCGCACGGACCGCGGGATATTAGTCTGGGGAGGCTCAGCTTGGATTTCATTTCCAGGGGAGCGGGTTGAAACATTTTCTCTTTGACGCAATTGGTCAGAGCGACTGTCAGTCAAAGGTCTCGAGCATTGAAAGTCACTGTACCAAAGCCCGCCCATATTGCATACCGTGTCCCGATTGGCCGCCCCATTTCTCTGGTGTAGGAAATGGGCGTACAATTGAGCCTCTCCAGACCGTAATCCGCCGGCAGGCAATTTATTTTTGCCAACGGCTGATTCGGTCTGGTTTATTAACCAGGCTAATAGAGCCCAGGATTACATTAGATAATTGACACTGGGTGAAAATATGGTAAAGAAATGGAAGTATTTCCTTGAATGTTGTACATCAGTAATCTCCTTGTGGCTAGCTCAATTTACAATTTACAATTTAGGCATTTAGCAGACGCTCTTAATCCAGAGCGACTTACATTAAGCAAGAACAAAAAAAGCATGGGAATAGATCACATAAAAGCATTTATCAAGAAACATGCGTAAGCTAAGAAAGTAACAGTGGAATATCTATATAATGAAGCTATACATATAAACTATACATCTATACTACTATGCTCATCAACATTATGCAGCATATGCAATAATGCAGGACAGGAATTTCATGGAGGCCATGAGCGATGTGGCCTCACTTTAGCCTTCTGGCGCTTAAAGTTCCACCCTGAGACCACAGTGGCCTTGATGCCAATCCCACACTGCTCCAGCTGATTTCACTCATCTTCAAATGACTTCAGTGACTGAGTGTGCATGACTCACGAGTCTCTACAAATATTGGCCATTTGTAAATACCATAACATTATATATATTTTTTTAAGATATTTTTTGCGGCTTACGCCATTTTTTTTTTTTTTTTTTTGAAGGGACAGACAGTAGGCTGACAGGAAACGGGAGAGAGATGGGGGGGGAAGACATGCAGTAAAGGCCGTGTCGGGCTCGGGAGTCGAACCCGCGGCACACTGCGACTGGATTACCAGTCAGGTGCCCAGACGGTTACGCCACCGCCTGGGCCAACCATAACATTATTTTGTGAAATAAAGTGCTTTTTTTTTTTTCAACTCATTCGTTAATACTATTAGTAGGTTTAATAGTTAAATTAATAGGTTTATTGGGTCTTGAAGAAGTGTCCATTTGTACGCATCTAAATGTTTTGATGAATTGAACATGGTGGACCCTGTTGTAAACAAGTGTAATGCTTAATTGGGTCGTCCACTCACAGTTAACAGTCTTTGTATTGAGTTTGTGCTTGAAATGTACTGTAATTCTGCAAACTGTTAATAAATATTTCAATCAATCAATCAAAGCCTTCCTTTTGCTCTCGTAAGTAATACACTAAAGGTCAAGTGGCCTTGCCCCTAAAATGAAATTCCAGGCCCGAGCATACAGTGCATAGGTGACAACACGTAGAGGAAACTCAGTCACATAAAAAGGACAATTAACACAGTATAGCAATTCACAGTTCAATTAAAATCAATACATTCAGAATCACAAATCCATCAAGCAACCAAATCTGGCACTAACCTAGCTCTTAGCGTAATGCACTTTGCTGCCGTTGCATTTAGGCTATGGGACTGTTCTTTTCGTGCCCTCGCATGAAATGCAGACCAGCCTCTCCCCTGTAGCGAAAATATTAAGAACGTTTTACCTACTCACCAATACAAAGGCGGTGTAATTAGAAAGCCTACTTTCCTTAGTGGACAGTACACTCTGAGCCACCCACCACAAAAAAATGTAGTTACTCCACTGCGCCCTCTACCAATATTGCCAAGAGAAAGGTAAAACGTTCTTAATATTTTCGCTACATAGGAGAGGCTGGTCTGCATTATCATGCAAGGGCACGAAGAGAACAGACCCATAGCCTAAATGCAACGGCAGCAAAGTGACTTGAACCCGACATGGAACATGACTGAATCAACAGCTGACCACTCACCCACTGTGCCATTAATTATGTTTCTAGAGAAGCTGACTCATAATTGGACACCACAAGGTGTGGCGCTGGTATGGTGGACACAACACAGCACAAGGGAAGTCCCTGTATTTCAAGCCATACAGAGATGCGTAATGTTTATTTTTTTCTTCTGGTTTGCATATTTCTCTGTTTGTTGCAGCTTTAGAGGAAAGAGGGAACGGGGAACAGGCTGGGAGGAGGCAGAAAGGACAGACCAAAGCTGTTGGATGGAGTCACCGAAGGCCTACACTGGAAGACATTGGTGAGTAAAGTGACAATTTTAACTCTAAAATAGGTTTACTTTACTATTACCACAATAACTAATTCACATGTGTTTTTTTATAATATGACCGTTGACCTTGACTGACCGTAATAATTAACATCACAAGAAACACCTTTTGATAATGAACAAGAGTATACAATAGCAGTATATGCTCAACACAAAACACACAGTGTTCTTACAGTCCCCCGCCCAAAGCACATCAGGCAGATACATAAGCAAATGGTATATATTTACACACGCTATAGTATCATTACAGTATCCAACCCCAAGCTCAGGCAAAAAAAAGTTAGAAACCTTATCTGACCATATTATTACATTATCAGGGCGTTATGACAGTAACAGGTTATGTTATTTATGACACAATAAATTACCCAGTTATTGCACTCAGCAGTAGTTATATACAAGCTCTTGGCGTCAGTTTAAGTGCCTCATAAATCTGCAGACATTGAGGTCTAATTGTCAGTTTAATTGTCAGTGCAGGGTGAAAATTGTTTTTGTGAGACACCATCAAGTCTGTCATGAAGGGAACCTATACACTATCGGCGTATGCCATTTATTTTCCGTCATCAGATTACTGTAGAGGGTACGTGTCTCTCCATATAGTCCTACTCCTAGCTATGTCTCTGACATGCTAACACCCTGAAAGCCTGTGCACCCACTCATGGCCTCCTGAAGACCGTAACAGGTACGGTCGCCCCAATTCCATCTCGCCCCAGCTTCTTTCCGCCGACCTCACGCCGACAGCTCTGTGCGGCAGTTCTTGTATTCTTTATTTAGTTTTTTACTGAGAATAAGGTTATAAATAAGTTTAAGGTTAGGTATAGTTTTACAGGGGTTGAGTTTAGGAATAGGGTTAGGTTTAGGCATAGTTTTACTGAGGTTAAGGTTAGGAATAAGGCTAGGTTTAACCGTTTAAGCATAATTTACTTTAGATTCATTTAGGAATACCAGGCCGCGCTGTTCCGCCCGCAGTACTTCCCAGGGCGAGTTGGTAAAGGGGCGAGTTGTTTTGTATTCCTGGAGACCGCTACAGCTCAGCTTGTCACTAAGTGTGGCAGGGCCTTTGCAACCTCAGGGCCCCCACGCTCTGGAATGCCTTACCTACTAACCTAAGATGTGCAAAATCAGTATCCACGTTTAAATCTCTCATGAAAACCCACCTTTATGTTAAAGCCTTTTCTAATTGTCATTTTTGTATTAACATGTATGTTTTGTATTTTTATGCCTCCTATTGCATCCATTGATCTTTTGTTGTTTTCTTTTGATGTAAAGCACTTTGAGACTTTGTCTAGAAATATCAGTAGGTTCCCAAGTAGGCCGGTGGCCGACTGCGACGGGCACGTACAGGTCTAGTCCTACTATAAATGCGCCACGTCTCTGTGTGTGTGTGTGTGTGTACGGTTGTAATGCACGTAACTCGACAACCGTTTGCCCCACCGACTTCATATTCGACACACACGTTCCACACCCCCGCAGGGAGTGCAGTGCCCGGACTATCCATTCATTTTGTAACTCTGAGAGTTTACTCTGCACATCAAATGAGCCTGTCTGTTGCTACATTTGCACATTTGTTCCATCCACATATTCTGAGTAAAAGTTGCACCATATACTGTAGACACCAAGTACAGGGAGACTTCACACTATAGAATTGAATAGAATACTATATTGGCAACGATTAAACCCCCAGAGTCACCAATTAAAAGCGCCAAATGGATTGAATACACAAAAAAGCTGAAAATTGTTGTGCAGGTGAGAGCAAGTTTATCTACAATAAGTCCACTTAAGTACACTTAATAAGTACAGTTTCAGACTGCGACGGAGGGGTGCCGTCTCAAATGAACTTGAGCCACGAGAGACACCACCGGGCCGTGTCGAAAGTTGTGAAGTTTGCTTAGAATAGTAAATCATTGTGTATTTATGATAAAGTACAGCATGAATGAGTCATTGGACAGGATATTCTGGTAATGCATATCTGGAAATACTGAGCTAACAAACTCAACAAAATCCTCTGGGTTATAATTTATCCATTTTTAACATAGAGGGTACAAATGTGGGGATCCCTATGGGTCCGTATGGTTACATTTGTAGGCCTACAATATCAGTTTAAATGAACACAATAGTTTCCAGCAGTATGCTACTATAAGTGTATTTATTCCCAGGTATATTATATGCATACTTGGAGTTCGAGTTGCAACCCTGATATGGACAGAATAGTAAATCTAGGGGGGAGTGACCATTTACTGGTTCTGACACGAATTTGAACTGATCATGGTCAAGATTAAATGTATCCCCCAAGCAGCCAAGTATAGGCAGGCTCTATTAGCTCAATGGTGTCGGCACTTAAAACGGGTTCGAATCCGGGATATAAAAGAGGAAAGTTACATAAGTGCTTCTTTAAATAAAGCCATGATTTAAGATCAGTCTTCAACTTTGGAAACTTCAGCTGTCGGTATACAGTTGTGTGTGCTGTACAACAAGATGTACTGTAAAGAGTGCAATGCAGGACACATACAGTACACAGTGGGAGATGTTTAGCGACAAATTTATGCTTTGCTTACTCATGGCTTGAACCCTGAAATGTATGGTTTCTTTTCTTTTCTAAAAATAAGGCTTAAAAAAACAACGCAGTATTTACTGTGCATATATACCTTACACAGTGTGGTCCTTTATGCCAACAGTACATGCACCATTTATAGATACATACTGTACGGGCATAACCAGACTTTCTACAAACAGAACTTTGTTTATTCTGTACATACAGTAGCATAACTTATTAAGACCGGGGACCTAATTCTACATATTACTTCTAAATCCTAACGGTTTTCAAAAGGAAAAAATATCAGTGGTTCTACCACCTTTTCATGTCAAGGACCCCTGGCTATTAAAAAATACCAAAAAATAGAGATATACAGCAAGCTTGTACATCTGCACTTTCTGAAAATATTTCAAAACATGTTTGGGAGATTTTGAATAATTTCGAGTGTTTTTAACACAAATCTTCTCATCTGGGGCTTCCCTGGCACAAAACATTTTCAGATGGGGCTCCGTCTGAGGGCCAACTACATAATACATTCAGATGGTGCTCCGTCTGGGGCCAACTACATAATACATTCAGATGGGGCTCCGTCTGGGGCCAACTTCATAATACATTCAGATGGTGCTCCATATGGGGCCAACTTCATAATACATTCAGATGGGGCTCATCTGGGGCCAACTACATCTGAATGTATTATGAGGGCCAACTTCATAATACATTCAGATGGTGCTCCGTCTGGGGCCAACTTCATAATACATTCAGATGGTGCTCCGTCTGGGGCCAACTTCATAATACATTCAGATGGGGCTCCGTCTGGGGCCAACTACATAATACATTCAGATGGGGCTCATCTGGGGCCAACTACATAATACATTCAGATGGGGCTCCATCTGGGGCCAACTACATAATACATTCAGATGGGGCTCCATCTGAGGGCCAACTACATAATACATTCAGATGGTGCTCCGTCTGGGGCCAACTTCATAATACATTCAGATGGTGCTCCGTCTGGGGCCAACTACATAATACATTCAGATGGTGCTCCATCTGGGGCCAACTACATAATACATTCAGATGGTGCTCCATCTGGGGCCAACTACATAATACATTCAGATGGTGCTCCATCTGGGGCCAACTTAATAATACATTCAGATGGTGCTCCATCTGGGGCCAACTTCATAATACATTCAGATGGGGCTCCATCTGGGGCCAACTTCATAATACATTCAGATGGGGCTCCATCTGGGGCCAACTTAATAATACATTCAGATGGTGCTCCATCTGAGGGCCAACTTCATAATACATTCAGATGGGGCTCCATCTGAGGGCCAACTTCATAATACATTCAGATGGTGCTCCATCTGGGGCCAACTTCATAATACATTCAGATGGTGCTCCATCTGGGGCCAACTACATAATACATTCAGATGGGGCTCCATCTGAGGGCCAACTTCATAATACATTCAGATGGGGCTCCATCTGGGGCCAACTTAATAATACATTCAGATGGTGCTCCATCTGAGGGCCAACTTCATAATACATTCAGATGGGGCTCCATCTGAGGGCCAACTTCATAATACATTCAGATGGTGCTCCATCTGGGGCCAACTTCATAATACATTCAGATGGGGCTCCATCTGAGGGCCAACTTCATAATACATTCAGATGGGGCTCCATCTGGGGCCAACTACATAATACATTCAGATGGGGCTCCATCTGGGGCCAACTTCATAATACATTCAGATGGGGCTCCATCTGGGGCCAACTTCATAATACATTCAGATGGGGCTCCATCTGGGGCCAACTTCATAATACATTCAGATGGGGCTCCATCTGGGGCCAACTACATAATACATTCAGATGGGGCTCCGTCTGAGGGCCAACTACATAATACATTCAGATGGTGCTCCATCTGGGGCCAACTTAATAATACATTCAGATGGGGCTCCATCTGGGGCCAACTTCATAATACATTCAGATGGGGCTCCATCTGAGGGCCAACTTCATAATACATTCAGATGGGGCTCCATCCGGGGCCAACTTCATAATACATTTGGGGGTCCTTGGGACTTGGGAACCACTGCCTTATACAGTCGGGTCTCTTGGTGCCCTTTATGGGGGCATATAAAAGTAAACAAGCACACTGTCATCACAGAGGGCTGTTATATTGTAAAGGCAGCGCAATTAAAAATGTGCTGATAGTAGCAGAGGCAGCGGTGCACTGCTGGCCCACTGCCAAGCCCCCCTATGTGCACACAGGCAACACTGAACTCACGGATGAGGTCACAGGAAAGAACACCGCACATGTCTTGGCGTGCGTGCGTGTGTGTGGGGCTGTCTGTTCATATTGGGTACAGTATTACAGTATGTGGCTTACTTGACAATTATGAGCATGGGTTAACTTTGTATGTGCATATAGAGAGAGACAGATAGACAGCATAAGTGCTTACATATGGGGTAGGCTATATACTTGTCTCAAATCGTCATGTGTATACAGGTATGAGGATCTGTCAGCTTGTGCATACTTGTGTGTGCAAATACGGGTGTGCGCGTTCAGTACGCACATCGTTGCTGTCGGGCAGAAACCTCCTATATCCAACTTTTCTTCTTTTTAAAAGATTCGTTTTTGGGGCTTTTGTGCCTTCATTGATCGAGAACAGTGGACAGACAGGAAAGGGGGAGAGAGATGGGGAGTGACACGCGGCAAAGGCCATCGGGCTCGGGAGTCGAACCCGCGGCACGCCATCCGGCTGGCTTGGCAGCCCAGGTGCCCAGACGGTTGGGCCCTATCTGAACTACCCTAACTTTTTGTGTTTTTTTTTGTAAATTATACTTGATCATACTAGAGCGTCACACAAAAGCATTGAAAGTAACAGAAAGTAACAGATTGAAATATTTTTGAATTTGAATCCTGAAAAGTTATACAGTTTTGTACATATGAGGTGTAAGCGATGACATACTGTAGGGGCCGTTTTCTCTGTTTGCACACTTTTGCTTGTGTGCTTTGTGAGTAAGTGCGGTTAGCAGCCTACCAATTACTGTAAAAGAAAGACTGTCATTAAGGCAGTGATTGAGGGTTACGTCCAATGGTTACACACCATGACAGCTTAATAGGGTGTGAGCAGCCCCGCATTGTTTGGTTTCTACCAGAATTAGTCAGCCTATAGTGGTGAATGGGTGTCTCTCTTTCGCACGCACGCACGCACGCACGCACGCACGCACGCACGCACGCACGCACGCACGCACATACAGACTGATGCTAGTTTGTGGTGTGGCGTGCGAGCAGGCTTACTTGCTCAATCATTCCATAGCCCTATCGACAAGCTGCATACATTCTCCCTCTCCCCCCTCTGTGGCTCACACACCCATGCGCACACACACGCACGCATGCACGCACACACACGCACACACACGCACACACACGCACGCACACGCACGCACACACACACACACACACACACACACACACACACACACACACACACACACACACACACACACACACACACACACACACACACGGGCTTAGCACCTCAAATAAACACTCTCCACAGACCAGACTTAACGCCTCACATATTCTGTATACTAATACAAAACAAAACCTACTACACTGCTACACCCAAAAAGAAAACCAAAACTCCATCTTACCCAGTCAAAAGTAATGTCCAACTGCAACTCTTCCCAGAATGGAGTCTCACATTATTTGATGTCCTCAAAGTAGAAGGTCTCTGTATAGCAAGTATAGCAAGTATTAGCAACCAATAATGACATAACAAATTAATAGTTAGTATAGTATATCATATGTTCTAATGAGCAAGGACAAGAGAAAGGGTATGACTTGATTTCACTTCAGAACGTTCTCCTTGTGGGACTCCTGCACAGGGACTTTAGGAGCTGCTATACTATAGAATCTATAATGTGGTGACAAATCACCACATTGTGTTCATCTATACTATAGATGAACACAATGTGTTGCTTTGCACAGTCAGTAATATGGTGGCCTGAAGGAAAACAGGGACATTCAGCTCTTCACTGTAAATCCAGTGTTATTAAACAGGGCATAACATATCACCTATGTTTTTGTGTAAAAGGTTTTTTTCTTAAAAACAAGTTAAAGCTCTATATTCCGAAAGTGATCACTGTTATTATATTGTTTGCTCAGTAACAGGAGTCTGACCGTCTGCACCATATCCAACAAGGACAGAGAAATCATACAGGATCCACTATAAACAAGTGAAATTGGAAGTGAGAGAAAAAAAATAAAATGTAACTGGAACAAGCTGATGAGTGATCATTGTGCGGCCGGCTTTGTCCTCTGATTGGATAAAAATTGGTGATCTTCCTGACCTAAAAATGAGAGCTGGAGACTGGAGAGACACTGAGACCCCATAGTGAGAAAGCATGGCAATGATTACTTTCCGAATATGGAGTTGTTTTACACCCCAGTTTACACTTGAACAAATGGAGCAGAAGGGTTCATTTGGTTCCATTGGTATACTCTCAGAGTTACACAGGGATAAATGAACATGCAGGATTTTACTGTGTATGCAATTCAGGCCGAACATGTGTAATATTCAACCAGGGTGGCCTGCCCAGTATATACAACCTAGCAGGCACTGGATGGAGGGAGAACAAGGAAATTAAATCCTATAAAATGTAATAAATCTTATAAAAAGCTTTAGCCTTTTCACTGTTGTGGAGCCAGGGGGGCAGGAGTGTTCAAATGGCGTCCAACTGATATCCAAAGGGATATTATTGCAGAGACAAAAACCCCACGGGATCAGATGTAGCCTATACTGGCGGCAGCCATTTGTCCTGCATCTCTCCCGCCGGCGTGGTGATCGCCGCAGAAGAAACGCTGCCATTGTCCGTCGGACACATTGAGTCTCAGTGTTGCGAGGCAGGCACACATGGCCTGAGCCCCGCGAGGCGTCAGCTGAGAGAGGTGACATTTTCTCCGGCGATCACCTGCTTAACTGCTGTGTACAAAGGACCCTCAGTTTGACCGTTTTAGTCTACGGACCCCCATTTAGTGCCATTTCTATCATGGGACCCCAATTTATATTGTAAAATCAATGTTAATTTAACTCTCAGTTACAGACCCATACGGGTCCATTTGGTTCCAAACTATCATTTAGCTAGGGACCCCCTGGAACTGCTTCAAGGACCTCTAGGGGTCCCTGGACCCCAATTTGGGAACCACTGCCCTACTTGATCACACTACAGCCAAAGGAAAGCAAAGTTACTATGTTTAGATTGTTTACCCAGGGTAACTGGACTAAGCTCAAGAACTTGTTTACAGCCAGGCCCTGCTCATAGAACATGTCATGGTAGAGGTTCAATGCCTTGCTCAAGGGCACTTCAGCGGTGGTAACTTTAACGTGCCGGTCCGGGGATACGAACTAACGACCTTCTGATATCAAGACCGCTCCGCAAACCGTTCGGCCACCGCTGCCATGCGGCATCAGGCATAAGTATCAAAAGTATAGCAGATCCACAACTGTACAGCGTTACTCCTGAACTGTTACAGTATAGCTACAGTATACAGAACAATAGATGTAATTTTATAATGTCACTGTACAAATGTGTTGTCTAATGTGCTTTGGGAGTTTGGGTGGCTGGCGGCGTGTACTTTAACCTAAATGTAAAAGTATTGTAACACAGGCCCACGCATGCATGCACACACACACACACACACACACACACACACACACACACACACACACACACACACACACACACACACACACACCCCTATTGGCCTGTTGAAAGATTGTTCCAACAGCCAGAGAATAGAGCTCTCTGCAGTCTGTAGCCCGCGGCAGTCTTCTTAAAGACCGGGGAATGAACTCATCCCTTCACCAAACAGAGCAACGGAGGCCGCGAGCAAACGTTGGTGTGTGTCTGTCTGTGGTCGGATGAGCAGCGGATCAGGCCTGTTTGAAGAATGACGTCGCCGAAACTCAGCCAGAGGAAAACACCTCGGAAGCAAACAGTGATGTCGTGCAAGAAGGAAGGCGCACGCATCGCACTCCCACTTGGACATGCTGTACACACATTTTGCTCGCGCACAAGCGCGCTACGCACTCGCAGTGATACAGACAAACAAGGACACTCCCATGTATACAGTATGCACACATGGCTCTATGGCTTTTATTAGCCTCTCAGAGTTAAAACTGCAATACGGAACAAAACATCATTTCAACCAGTCTGTATGGTAGAGTACAGTATGTTACTATAATATAACTACTGTACATCTGTAGCGCAGGTGGTTCCGTTTTTATTTCCCGCCAAATTCTGAACCAGTTCCACTGAAAATGAATTGATTCACGATCTTTAAAGTCGGTTCGGAACTGGAACCAATACCTGTTTTTTCTTGCCCTGATGCAGATGAGATACAAACATTGGCAAAAGCAAAAATAAATCAATCATTATTTTAAAATAAAAGGGAAAACTGTGCTTTCCCCCGTGAAATGGACAATTCCACCAGTCATACTTACTCGACATGTTATTGCCAGGCCTGGAATCGAACATTTTGGCAACTATGTGGGAACTTCTGCTCTATAACCATTCAGCTATGTTATAGTGGCTCTGCTTAAAACTGCATGTGCTCAAAGTCATTTTGGTAGAAAAGGGGCTTCTGTAGCAGTGGTGGCTCGGAGCCTGCACGGCCAAAAAGCCTAATATCTCTCCTGATCAAGGAGGAGATATACAGTGTAGCGTAGCCCTTCAGGCTAGTGGTTAAGATGTTGGCTCTCCAAGTGGGAGACCCGGGATCGAATCGTTACACTTCTTCCCTATCATGCGAGAAGCGACCTCGCCCTTACGGCAGACTGCTGGCGCTTTGGCATGGGGGGGGGGGGGGGGGGTCAGATCAACATATGGAATGAATTCTGTACTGGCCATATATGGAGCGGGTCTTGAGTGTACAGGGTTTGATGAGGTCAGATCAACTTATGCAATGTCAGAACAGGAAGGACGGGTGGGGAGAGAATCAACAATGGAATGTCAGAACAGGTCAGCTCCATATATGGAGATCTAAGGGTTTAGAGGTCAGATTTAGAGTTGCTGCCCGGCTCCATATACAGTATGCATAGTGATGATCCAGTCTTCTCCATGTATGGTTATCCAGGGTTAGATGAGGTCTGTGTCGTGATCTTTATATATGGAGATGGCCATATATGGTGGTGTGATGTCACAAGGCGTGAACATATATGGTGGTGTGACGTGTCACGAGGCGTGACCATATATGGAGGTGTGATGTCACGAGGCGTGACCATATATGGAGGTGTGATGTCACGAGGTACGACCATATATGGAGCCGTGGGGTGACTAACTGACAGATGGGTTTTCATAGTAAATGCGACCTATACAGTCGCAAAACACAATAGGGAAAACTCCTTGATCCCAAACCCATGAACATAAAACATAAACGTCTGCCCATAAATAACCCCAACCTGAATCTGTTCCTAATTGTGAGCCTAACTCTAGGCGTTTTTTAACCATAAAACATACTGTACAGTACATTTCACCCTTGAGGACCAGGGAAATTGTGACTCACAATGTCTATTTCTCAAATTACTGTACTTGTTTGGATATCTGGAGCTCACAGTGTAGTAATACAACACACGCGCGCGCACACACATACAGTCGCGCACAGCATGCGCACACACACACACACACACACACACACACACACACACACACACACAGATGCACCCGTTGCCCTTTGTGAGTAATGCTCGCTATAGCGGTGAGGTCATCAGGTATTCCGCTGGAAGCCTCTATTAGACGAACTCTTCCAGAGTTTCTCCTCCTCTCTCAGTCAGTGGTAGAGGGCCTCGTTCCATAACTATTAGACAAACTCTTCCAGAGTTTCTCCTCCTCTCTCAGTCAGTGGTAGAGGGCCTCGTTCCATAACTATTAGACAAACTCTTCCAGAGTTTCTCCTCCTCCTCTCAGTCAGTGGTAGAGGGCCTCGTTCCATAACTATTAGACAAACTCTTCCAGAGTTTCTCCTCCTCCTCTCTCAGTCAGTGGTAGAGGGCCTCGTTCCATAACTATTAGACAAACTCTTCCAGAGTTTCTCCTCCTCTCTCAGTCAGTGGTAGAGGGCCTCGTTCCATAACTATTAGACAAACTCTTCCAGAGTTTCTCCTCCTCCTCTCTCAGTCAGTGGTAGAGGGCCTCGTTCCATAACTATTAGACAAACTCTTCCAGAGTTTCTCCTCCTCTCTCAGTCAGTGGTAGAGGGCCTCGTTCCATAACTATTAGACAAACTCTTACAGAGTTTCTCCTCCTCCTCTCAGTCAGTGGTAGAGGGCCTCGTTCCATAACTATTAGACAAACTCTTCCAGAGTTTCTCCTCCTCTCAGTCAGTGGTAGAGGGCCTCGTTCCATAACTATTAGACAAACTCTTCCAGAGTTTCTCCTCCTCTCTCAGTCAGTGGTAGAGGGCCTCGTTCCATAACTATTAGACAAACTCTTCCAGAGTTTCTCCTCCTCCTCTCTCAGTCAGTGGTAGAGGGCCTCGTTCCATAACTATTAGACAAACTCTTCCAGAGTTTCTCCTCCTCTCTCAGTCAGTGGTAGAGGGCCTCGTTCCATAACTATTAGACAAACTCTTCCAGAGTTTCTCCTCCTCTCTCAGTCAGTGGTAGAGGGCCTCGTTCCATAACTATTAGACAAACTCTTACAGAGTTTCTCCTCCTCTCTCAGTCAGTGGTAGAGGGCCTCGTTCCATAACTATTAGACAAACTCTTACAGAGTTTCTCCTCCTCCTCTCTCAGTCAGTGGTAGAGGGCCTCGTTCCATAACTATTAGACAAACTCTTCCAGAGTTTCTCCTCCTCCTCTCTCAGTCAGTGGTAGAGGGCCTCGTTCCATAACTATTAGACAAACTCTTACAGAGTTTCTCCTCCTCCTCTCAGTCAGTGGTAGAGGGCCTCGTTCCATAACTATTAGACAAACTCTTCCAGAGTTTCTCCTCCTCTCTCAGTCAGTGGTAGAGGGCCTCGTTCCATAACTATTAGACAAACTCTTCCAGAGTTTCTCCTCCTCTCTCAGTCAGTGGTAGAGGGCCTCGTTCCATAACTATTAGACAAACTCTTCCAGAGTTTCTCCTCCTCTCTCAGTCAGTGGTAGAGGGCCTCGTTCCATAACTATTAGACAAACTCTTCCAGAGTTTCTCCTCCTCTCTCTGTCAGTGGTAGAGGGCCTCGTTCCATAACTATTAGACAAACTCTTCCAGAGTTTCTCCTCCTCCTCTCTCAGTCAGTGGTAAAGGGCCTCGTTCCAATAATAAATGCCGCCTCGGTTATTGGATTTCCTCCTTCCCTTCCCTGATTACACATGTAGCACGGACGTGATTCCACTTCTGAAATCTGTCCCAGATATATGAGGATGACATACTCATATATATACTGTCATATATGTGTGTGTGTGTGTGTGTGTGTGTGTGTGTGTGTGTGTGTATATGTATATCTATATCTATATCTATATAATTTATTTATTGACAGTATTCAATTGAAAACCAACGAGGATATATATATAATTTATGAATTTATTTTCCTCACTATCTTCACACTTGGTACCCTCTAGCGTAAGCATCAAATGATGTGAATGATTGTGTGAACCTTTTCTGAAAAGGGGACAGTGTGTAAACACAGTAATTGCAAAGTATATACTACACAGTAATAGCCTGGTAATTAATTTAACCATTCCATTTGTAACCCTGAGAGTAAATGTAACCAAACGCTATAAGTATTTATAATGGTCTCCGTCGGGTGTAAACGTCATACCGTATAGGCCAGGGGTCCTCAACTAGAAATGATGAAGGTCCACAATTTCTTTTTGAATAAGACCGAGGTCCGGTCCCATGCACGGCGTCCTTCGGAGAGCAGGGCTCTATGCCCGTTTAGTATGGTCAAGCCAAGCTTATACAAATCAGATCCCCTTCCACCCAACCAATAATGGGGTGCAGAGTGCAGGCCCGGAGTGGAACTCCAAATCAGGCCGGGAGTTATACGCCCTGGCAGGCCACACTGCGCGCGCCAGAATTTTGGGGTGGTCCGCAAAGAGGTGGTCCGCGGTCCGGTCGCGGACCGCGGTCCGCCAGTTGAGTACCCCTGGTATAGGCTATGTCCACAGTATGAGGTGGACGTATACATTTAGCTTCTGCTAAATGCAAGAATAGCAAAAGCAGCAGATCTACAAGCTCGCTTGTATATCTGCTACTTTAGGTGCTTCTCTGTGACACTGTATAGTCCCTCATTCATTTACAAAGAAAGAACACAAAAAAACACAAAAGTTGGAAAAAAAAGATTGCCCAACAGCAACGATACGTTTTTGTGCTTTCAATTCGGCGCAGGTGAAGGAAGGGACTTTTGACAGAACATAGTTTGTTGTTCTAGCAGTGCCTGCATGGCTCTCCAATTATAACTAGAGGGTGGAGTGTTGGAAAGGCCTTTGCCATGGAGCCTCGCTCCTGTTTTAGTGTTGGAAAGGCCTTTGCCATGGAGCCTCGCTCCTGTTTTAGTGTTGGAAAGGCCTTTGCCATGGTGGAGCCTCGCTCCTGTTTTAGTGTTGGAAAGGCCTTTGCCACATGGAGCCTCGCTCCTGTTTTAGTGTTGGAAAGGCCTTTGCCATGGAGCCTCGCTCCTGTTTTAGTGTTGGAAAGGCCTTTGCCATGGAGCCTCGCTCCTGTTTTAGTGTTGGAAAGGCCTTTGCCATGGAGCCTCGCTCCTGTTTTAGTGTTGGAAAGGCCTTTGCCATGGAGCCTCGCTCCTGTTTTAGTGTTGGAAAGGCCTTTGCCATGGAGCCTCGCTCCTGTTTTAGTGTTGGAAAGGCCTTTGCCATGGAGCCTCGCTCCTGTTTTAGTGTTGGAAAGGCCTTTGCCATGGAGCCTCGCTCCTGTTTTAGTGTTGGAAAGGCCTTTGCCATGGAGCCTCGCTCCTGTTTTAGTGTTGGAAAGGCCTTTGCCATGGAGCCTCGCTCCTGTTTTAGTGTTGGAAAGGCCTTTGCCATGGAGCCTCGCTCCTGTTTTGTTATTTGATCTGCAAGTCAAATAAACAGGGATGACAAGAGTACAAAAACGGACAGTGAACAGAACAGAGAGCCCCACCACCCCCATGCACCCACCCTATATCTCAATCTCTGAGGTTCAGTCCATCGTTTCCCGATTGAAATTTGGATTACGCATGTCAGTGATTGTGAAACGTTTTCATGTCAAGGACCACCAAATGAATATGAATTTGGCTCTCACCTCTCACCGCTTCCAGTATTCCCCTCGTTTCTGAACACAGAAACCTTTTGATACACATGACTAGTATAGAGATACTGCGTGTGTAACGATTTGCGGGATTTTTGGACAAAATCTGGAGGAGTAATATAAAAAAATGTATTTTAAAAAAGTCGGCCTCCTGGTGGCGCTATAACAGGCCGTTCTTGAAAATGTGGGGCAGAGGTTCATCGTTGGCATCTAGGGAGTGTGTGTGCAAAGTTTGGCATCGACCGGATTAACGGTGCCGGAGATTAGCTGGAAACGGACGGACATACTGTGTCCCTTTTAAAGCTGTGTCCCACCATACATGTCACAGCATGTGACCCTCTATTGTTTTCAGTGCAACTTCCTTGTTTGCGCGTGCAGTTGGGGCCAACTTTCTTGTAAAGTTGATTGTTCTTGTAGTCCGATTATTATGTTGCCATATTTGTAAACCGTTGTATAAAACCAATACGCCACGGGAGGCCGTGGCTTACTTCACTTTACTTAATTTGTTCATTTCCGGGACAGTGCATATGTTAATGAACATTTGAATAAATACACATAATTGCATGTAAATATGCCGGATTTAGCTCAAATCTCATTTCTATCCGTAGAACCATGGTTTTAGAGCAGAGTGCATGCAGTATGCACTCCACGTCCTAAAGACACTAAACCGCAGCCACTTGAGGCTTATTGCTTTTATTATACTTTGTCAACCGACCATGTCGTGTCTAGCCGACACAAAGTGACGTACAGTACTGTACCCTCAACAAAAAAAGTGTTGCCACGCAGTTGAAAATATAATCTTGAAATCAGACTTAAGAATAAAGTGCATTACCCCCCCCCCCCCCCCCCCACACACACACACACACACACACACACACACACGCACGCCTGCCTGCCTGCCTGCCTGCCTGCCTGCCTGTTCTCCACCACTAGCCCCTGCTGCTCATGCCCACTTGCCCAGACATGTCTGTGTTTTACAGCCCGGCAGTGAAGAGAGGTGTGTTGTGTACTATATCACAGTTGGCACGAGCCCTTCCTCAATCTCTCACTTTTGTTCTGCCTCTCTCCCTCTCCTTTCCTTTGTCCACTCTCTCTTTCGGTTTCTGTCTCTGTCTCTGTTTCTGTCTCTGTTTCTGTCTCTGTTTCTCTCTCTCTCTCTCTCTCTCTCTCTCTCTCTCTCTCTCTCTCTCTCTCTCTCTCTCTCTCTCTCTCTCTCTGTTTGAATCATTTAGTAGGGGGAATGTCTGCACCGCAGGCGGCACACGCGACTCCCACTATTCCATTAATACCTCTGGATTAGGAACAGGTGGTTAACGCAATTCCTTTTGAAGGCTTTTCCAGCGTCAGCTGCACGCTTTGCAGGGAGGGAGTGGCCTGTGTGTGTGTGTGTGTGTGTGTGTGTGGGGTGTGCGTGCGTGCGTGTGTGCGTCCAGAAGTGAAAAGTGGGTGCATTTATTTTTGAGTGGTGCAACCATTCCATTACGCCATTGAACAGCAATGTATGTCCCTTTGTATGTGTGCGTGCCAGCATGCATGCGTGTTTAGAGTACCAACAGGTGACAAAGTGGCACTGTTGAGCTTCACACTGTGCACAGGTGACAGTACAGTAGTACAGTAGAGGGTCCCCTGGGGACCCCCACATGGTAACTCTGTCATGTCTCAACCGTTTCGGACACGGGGCAGCTCGCCTAAACCTGCTCAACCTGCTGTAATTGAGTTTGAGAGAGATGGCTCTGAAGGCCTGCCTTAAGTGGGACAACATTCTGAGAGGTTTGGTTTTAAACCCATGTTAGACACATCAGGGCTCTCCTGGTTTCACTTTCATGGTTCCGATTATGGAAAATGTAGGCCCTACACATACAGACAGAGAATATGGGCTTGTTGTGCACACATCCACACGCACATACACGTGCAGTCGCGCATGCACAGTCACACATACGCACGCACGCACGCACACGCGCACGCCCACGCACACACACAGATTGCATAACATGTGCTGTATGCATCACAACTTCAGAATGTGTCTCTCTTGTGAAACCTGTATCCCATAAATCCTGTTTGACTAGACAAGAGCACAATGTCCACAAGAGTCTTCATCCTGAGATCTCGACTGCATCGGTCGGCAAAGAGATCACGAGACGATTGTAATGTACTACTGTACCTGTCTGCATGTATGCTGTCACTCTGTCTACATATCATTATCAAAACCACAACACAAGGCCTCGAAACGTAATACCGCTACTGTCGGGTGGAAACCTAGTACGTCTGAAACCGATTGCTGCTAACAGCAACAATATTTAATCTGTATCTAAATATCTGGCAGCCTACTTTTGGTTTGTGCTGTGTTTTGTGTTGTGCATTTGCGTTGCATCGGGTCATATTATATCATGCAGTGTTTTTGTTGTGTTGTGTTGTAGTGTTCCGTTGTGTGATATTATTTTGTGTTTCTTTGGGTCTAGAATTCTCTCTCAGCCAATATTGCTTCAATCCTACGGAATGTTCCCTCAGACCTATATTTCCCTCGGCTGATGCCACACGTTCCCCCAAACGTTTGTTCCCTCAGCCCCATGATGTAACCTCAACCCTCGGTGGCTCGAGTGGCCGCTTGGGAACCCCCCCCCCCACAGTGTCAAAGTGTCAAAGCACAGTGTCAAAGTGCTTGAGCAAGACTCGCATGCATACATGGTTTCCGCTGCCATGTGTATGAATGTGTCTGTGCATGGGTGGATGTAAATGCACAATCATTGTAAAGTGCCTTGGATAAAAAGGTGATGTATAAATGCACCATAAACCATATATGGTCCATCAGCCCCATTATGTTCCCTCAGCCCAAGCGTCCATCTGATCAAACTGCTCAGCACAGGCACTCACTCGGCTACTGCCTGGCCCGGGCACGTCTCACAGGGCCCAGGGCTGCTTCTGTCGGCACGCCTCCTTTGTTTCCAATGCCAACATTTGTACTGAGTCGACATGGTCCGCAGCAGGTCCACATTCTTTCGGTGTCTACATGGTACGCAAACAGTATTGAGTTGTCATGGTCCTCAGGTCCGCATTCCTTCCGTGTCATGGCTGCACGCGGGCGGCTCATAGTGACGCATACGATGACATTGGAGGACTGGCTCTGATACTGAGGGAACATTGAGTCTAGTACTGTCCCCGCTGTGGTAATGACCATATCACACAACAAATAACTGGACGTTTAAACCCAATACAGTCCATGAAAAGAGGAGCACTTCTCATACGTTGGATTTCTATGCATGCTCTGTAGAGCGCTGTAACGGTGTATACGTATACATTTCGTCACGTATAATTTGTTTTGGCTAGGCATGTAGCCCATTTAAACATATAAACCTCTATATTATAGGAAGTGGGGGAGACGCGACTGTCTGACTTGGTAACATGTCATTGGTTAGTCCCTGTCTGACTTGGTAACATGTCATTGGTTAGTCCCTGTCTGACTTGACCTTAAGGGAGGCCCAGTGTAAACCATGTGTGGGTTAGGGTTATGTTGGAACAGGGTTGTGTCCGGACATGTTTGTGTTAGGGATGTGTTGGGACATGTTAGGGCTGTGTCCGGACATGTTTGTGTTAGGGATGTGTTGGGACATGTTAGGGCTGTGTCCGGACATGTTTGTGTTAGGGATGGGTTGGGACATGTTAGGGCTGTGTCAGGACATGTTTGTGTTAGGGATGGGTTGGGACATGTTAGGGCTGTGTCAGGACATGTTTGGGTTAGGGATGTGTCGGGACATGTTAGGGCTGTGTCCGGACATGTTTGTGTTAGGGATGTGTCGGGACATGTTAGGGCTGTGTCAGGACATGTTTGGGTTAGGGATGTGTTGGGACATGTTAGGGCTGTGTCCGGACATGTTTGGGTTAGGGATGTGTTGGGACATGTTAGGGCTGTGTCCGGACATGTTTGGGTTAGGGATGTGTTGGGACATGTTAGGGCTGTGTCCGGACATGTTTGTGTTAGGGATGGGTTGGGACATGTTAGGGCTGTGTCCGGACCAGGGGGGCAGTCAGCCAGATATTTCGTGAAGCCTCATTTGAAATCGGTAGTTCATATAATGGCCTGTTGTGGCGCTGGACCGGACCCAAAAAGCCCCATAGCTCCATAGAGGCCCATGTATTTTGGCCCAACTTCACCTAGACTGTATTACCTTAATAAACATGGTCATGAATACTTTCTTCTTCCAGTCACTAGTTTAAAGTCTAATTTCTAATGTCATAATATTCTTTTTGGAAAATTATGGTCCCATTAATTAAAAAAATGACCATAAAGAAAAAAAAACATCGCGTATGTTCTGAGGGGCGTGGCTACCATTACAGTCTATGATCGGGATTCCCCTCCCACTCGAGTCAAAATAAAAACCAACGGAGAAGAAGGGGGGAAGTCCCGCCTCGTTGTCTGGGCAGCCAATGACCAGCTGGTATACAAAACGGAGCCAGCCAATGGCCAGCTGGTACCAAAGATGGCGACTTACATCAGGAATTAGCATATTATTACAGGCTTCATTTTACGTTCATGTTAGACCCGGGGAACGCTTTGTCCATATTTTTTACAGTCTATGGTCCGGACATGTTTGTGTTAGGGATGTGTTGGGACATGTTAGGGATGTGTCAGGACAGGGTTGGGTTAGGGATGTGTCGGGACATGTTTGGGTCAGGGATGTGTCGGGACATGTTTGGGTCAGGGATGTGACATCGAGTATGAATGAATTTAATGTATGAATGAATTGAACATGATAAAGTCAAATATAAATACAGTCATATTGGCCCCATCGGAGGATCTGGTCAGGAGCCTCGAATCAGATCCTGCCTGATGGAAGGCAGGGGCTCCGGAGCCCGCCCCCGTGCCGTGGGGCCATCCTGGTGGTGCCTGCTGCTGCTCGGTGTCGGGGAGGTGGTGGGTGACCTGAACAGAGACAAGGAAGGAGGAGGCGTCCTTTTAAGGAGCACAGACATGAGTTACGCTGATCTGATTGGAGAAGGGGCGAATGGGTTGAATTAGGGGGACCGAGATGGATGACGGTTCGTTCCATTCCACCTCTTAGTTGAACTTTTGTCTTTAACTTAACTACATTTTTGGAGTGGTTTCTTCCCAGCAGCAGAGATTTATTGTGATAATGATGAATATTATTATATTAACTTATAGTATGTTAAAGTAACAATGCTAGTTCCATTAACAACACTTAAAGGTGAGTAACTACTAACTACTGGGTTAGTGTTTTGTTGGGACATGTTTGGGTTAGAGATAACTTATGTTGGTACATGTTTGGCTAAGTTTATGTCGGGACATGTTCGTTTGTGCTGTTTTGTTGTTGCGTCGGGTGGGGCTGCATTGTGTCACGTTCAATTATGCTCCTTTGCTTTGCACTGCCTCAAAACATCCTCATTGATTTGGTGCTCCATGTCTGTGTGAAACCTGTTGTTAGAAAATCCTTTTCTTAATACTACAACCATATCTCATCATGATCTCATTCTTTCTGGCGCCACTACAATTGTGATATCAAAACTTCTGTGAATTTGTTTTTCCTAGTGTCATGGTGAAACTAGACACATATAGCTATGCCTGTCCATTTGTGCCAATATTCCTGGGGGCACTAGGCCCCACACACGCATTAGCTATAAATCTTGAGGGCGTTGTTGTTGCATATTCAACAGCACAGGCACTTGCTTGAAGATAAAATATGCATTACAGTTGGCTGAGCCTTTCTATAACCACTTGGAAGCACTTGTTTTAGATTTTGCCATGAGGCGAAAATAGACGATTGCATGACTGTGACCCGTTGTGAGACTTGTTGACCTGCTTTTTTGCAATTTGTTTAAAAAGTTTGCAAACGTTTGGCCAAACCCAAACTATTGAGAGAAAAAAAGTATAAGAGATATCACTCTATCATATATCCACGCGCACATGCACACTAATGCACACAAGCACGCAGGCACGCACACACACACACACACACACACACACACACACAGGTTACATAATACAATCACACACAGGTTACATAATATATTATCCGTTGATGATAGCCTGCCTGAATTAAATAGCTTGATTGATTGGTATTTAATTAAACAAATTACTCTTTCAGTTAAGGTTGCTGTTTTTCTATGAATAACTTAATATGAACAGTATGACATGTGTTTGTTGCTTCAAAGTGTTTCTATGCCTCCCTTTGAGATTAGCCTCCGGGCACAGATCAAATTTAACGAGACAATTTTCCACTGACAGCAATGGATATACTGCTAATTTGTAATGCAATAGAATACAAACTGATTTGTGTATAACTGTATAAGACCAGCAGTCATGCCAAAGATATTACATGTTTCACCCAACCTCACCCTGTCCTGCGTGATGATAAAGCTGCAATCCGGAACTTTTGTAGTGAATAAAACATTATTTCAACTCATCTGTTTGGTAGAGTATGTTATTGTTAACACAATTTAACTAACCCACACCCCGTCTGTGTGGTATTTAAAGGAGGTCTCCCTGCTGTTTTGAGACATTTAGATCCTGTGGTCAGCTATAGGAGCACAATAGGTACTGGCGTGCTGCATGAGTACTTACATTGACAAGAAGTACTGCGTGAGGTGGTATTACATGAAATTCAAAAGTTCAATCATTTCCCTGAACAAAGCTGTCGTTCTGTCTTAGGTCAGCAGTCGAAATGTTGGCCTTCGACCGGCCAGCTTAAATATTACAGGACTGCAGCTTTAAGGCAACTTAATAATATAAAAAGTTAAACGTGAAACAATGACAATGAATATAAATATAATGATAATAGGAAATCAAGTAACTAGCATACATAACGGTAGCTAGAACTGTGTGTGTGCGTGCGTGCATGCTTGCGTGGGTGCATGCTTGCCTGCATGTGTTCGTTCGTGTGTGTGTGTGTGTGTGTGTGTGGTGTGTGAGTGTGTGTGTGTGAGAGACATCAGACACTGAGGACATAAATTAAAGCAATCACCATGGCCAAATCACTTTACATGAATCAGTGGAAATTACTGCGTGTCTGCGTTTTATAGAGGAACAGAAATACAAGCTGTGAACGCTGTGTACTGTACATGTGATCTTAACACTGGAAAAGGCATCAGGTTCGGGTCACTTAGGGTGAGAAAAATATCACGCTATTGTAGAATATTATCATGTGCCAATTATGGCACATGATTCAACAAACCATCAGACGGAGCATATGGGCTGTTATTATACAAGCTGAACATATGGCTTCCACTTTGTATTCTTTACTGCATTTGATGCTTTAAAGGACCACTTCACCACTTTTCAACCTACCTTCATATAATTGGTTAAATTGCCACCGTTCTCTTCTACCCCGTCTGTGTCTCGTGGGAGGTCTTTGGGCAGCTCAGAAACACGTCCACTCCACCAGTGACATCATCAATGGGGAATGCAAGCTAATAGAAACCGCAGGCTTTGTATTCCTGAAAAGTTGCAATGCGATAATCGAAGCCATCGTTCTCACGATAATAAAAATAAATAAAAAATATATTTTTTAATCTTGTTCTGCCTAACAATGATGTCACTGGTGGACGGGTTTCTGAACTGCCCACAGCCCTCCTATGAGACACAGACTGAGTAGAAACAAATTGTGGTATTTTATCATGTGAGCCATACAGTATACTACTTCTACTTCGCCCCTACACACTGTAGTACTTTTAATTATAGATAATATTATAATATTATTGCCATCTACGCTTATAAACGTAGCTAGGCTATTGGGACATATCTATGCCAGGTACGCTTATAAGCGTTGAGCCTCCATTATAACCCGATTTTCAAAGCGCCGTATCTCCAAAGGTTCGAGAGCTGTCCACGGTGCGCTGCCGCGCATCCGACGATTGTAAATCATTTGTGATTTTGTATCGCATCGCTGAGAAAATGTAGCTGGTGGTTGTACTGCTAGCTAAAGGCTGTGGGCTAATGCCAGTGGTGTTGTTCCCCTTCCGGAGGCCCCCACCTTGTGGCAGCGGTGGCCGAGTGGATTGCGGAGCGGGCTAGATATCGGAAGGTCGCCAGTTCGAATCAGCGGTCCGACACGTTAAAATTACCACCGTTGAAGTGCCCTTGGACAAGGCATTGAACCACTACCATGAAATGCTCCATGTGGGCCTGGCTGTAAACAAGTATCTGATGCTTAGTCCAGTTACCCTTGGTAAACTTGATTTACCAGAACGCATTTCTTCTTCTTCTTCTTCTCCTGTTTAACCCGGAAGGACAACAAGCTCCGTAGCGTGGGCCTGGACGGGTGTCATATTGGGCAGTACCAGCATGCTAACACTAGGGGCAGCAAAGTAAAGTCATCAGATCGTTATGTATTTCACACTACAGTCTTTTTTATTTAATTGGCATATCTTTGGGGCTTTCACATGACTAAACGATTGATCAGACAAGGGATCACAAGAGTTCACCTAGTAGGCCTAGCTCAGTCCCTACGCTCATATACTGTAGCTCCGAGATGAGGTCCCCACGTCTTAGCCTTGCACTGCGTTTCAGAACCGGCGCATGGTTTCCACTAGGAAATGCCTTACCCTTTTCTGCACATCTCGTATCCAAAAAGTTAAGGTCGGAAAACGGAAAAGAGCTAAACTCTTTTTACTTTATTAACGGAAAAGAAAATCGGGGCTGAAAGGAGCGTTTAGTTTATTTTACACCAAATTGTGGTGGTCCATGGTGGGTGCATGTTATCACTCCTTATATGGTTATGGCTGAGTCAGAGTGACGTCAGAGGTCCGTCTGCTCGGCCACCTGTCCATTAGGCAGTTTTAACCCATTCTGGGCGGGAACCTCTTTCGGTGTTTTATCTAAGCATTATGTTATACTTTAGCTATTGAAACATAGCAGATCTACAAGCTCGAGCTTGTAGGTCTGCTATTAGTTTTTTGAAAAACCGTAAAAATGTGGCACAAATCTTTGAATATATATTCTTTCAGAGCGAACTTTTTTTATATCACACACACACACACACACACACACACACTGTATATTTGTGTATTATTGTAAAGCTGGGATGGAACACAATGCAGAGTGAGAGTGATGGAAACATGAGGACAGCCGGGGAGTTTCTCTCTCTCTCTCTCTCTCTCTCTCTCTCTCTCTCTCTCTTTCTGTCTCTCTCTCTCTTTCTGTCTCTCTCTCTCTCTTTCTGTCTCTCTCTCTCTTTCTGTCTCTGTCTCTTTCAGCTTTGTTTGGAGGGCGACCAAGACACTGCACAGATCAAACCAGGGGCAGGGATGGGCCAGGCGCTCCTCCAGTGTGCCGTACAGAGATGGGCCAGGCGCTCCTCCAGTGTGCCGTACAGGGATGGGCCAGGCGCTCCTCCAGTGTGCCGTACAGAGATGGGCCAGGCGCTCCTCCAGTGTGCCGTACAGAGATGGGCCAGGTGCTCCTCCAGTGTGCCGTACAGAGATGGGCCAGGCGCTCCTCCAGTGTGCCGTACAGGGATGGGCCAGGCGCTCCTCCAGTGTGCCGTACAGAGATGGGCCAGGCGCTCCTCCAGTGTGCCGTACAGGGATGGGCCAGGCGCTCCTCCTCCAGTGCGCCGTACAGAGATGGGCCAGGCGCTCCTCCAGTGCGCCGTACAGAGATGGACCAGGCGCTCCTCCTCCAGTGTGCCGTACAGAGATGGGCCAGGCGCTCCTCCAGTGCGCCGTACAGAGATGGGCCAGGCGCTCCTCCAGTGTGTCGTACAGAGATGGGCCAGGCGCTCCTCCTCCAGTGTGCCGTACAGAGATGGGCCAGGCGCTCCTCCAGTGTGCCGTACAGAGATGGGCCAGGCGCTCCTCCAGTGTGCCGTACAGAGATGGGCCAGGTGCTCCTCCAGTGTGCCGTACAGAGATGGGCCAGGCGCTCCTCCTCCAGTGTGCCGTACAGAGATGGGCCAGGCGCTCCTCCAGTGTGCCGTACAGAGACGGGCCAGGCGCTCCTCCAGTGTGCCGTACAGAGATGGGCCAGGCGCTCCTCCAGTGTGCCGTACAGGGATGGGCCAGGCGCTCCTCCAGTGTGCCGTACAGGGATGGGCCAGGCGCTCCTCCAGTGTGCCGTACAGGGATGGGCCAGGCGCTCCTCCTCCAGTGTGCCGTACAGAGATGGGCCAGGCGCTCCTCCTCCAGTGTGCCGTACAGAGATGGGCCAGGCGCTCCTCCAGTGTGCCGTACAGAGATGGGCCAGGCGCTCCTCCAGTGTGCCGTACAGAGATGGGCCAGGCGCTCCTCCAGTGTGCCGTAGTACAGAGATGGGCCAGGCGCTCCTCCAGTGTGCCGTACAGAGATGGGCCAGGCGCTCCTCCTCCAGTGTGCCGTACAGAGATGGGCCAGGCGCTCCTCCTCCAGTGTGCCGTACAGAGATGGGCCAGGTGCTCCTCCAGTGTGCCATACAGAGATGGGCCAGGCGCTCCTCCTCCAGTGTGCCGTATACAGAGATGGGCCAGGCGCTCCTCCAGTGTGCCGTACAGTACAGAGATGGGCCAGGCGCTCCTCCAGTGCGCCGTACAGAGATGGGCCAGGCGCTCCTCCAGTGCGCCGTACAGGGATGGGCCAGGCGCTCCTCCAGTGTGCCGTACAGAGATGGGCCAGGCGCTCCTCCTCCAGTGTGCCGTACAGAGATGGGCCAGGTGCTCCTCCAGTGTGCCGTACAGGGATGGGCCAGGCGCTACTCCAGTGTGCCGTACAGGGATGGGCCAGGCGCTCCTCCAGTGTGCCGTACAGAGATGGGCCAGGCGCTCCTCCTCCAGTGTGCCGTACAGAGATGGGCCAGGCGCTCCTCCTCCAGTGTGCCGTACAGAGATGGGCCAGGCGCTCCTCCAGTGTGCCGTACAGAGATGGGCCAGGCGCTCCTCCAGTGTGCCGTACAGGGATGGGCCAGGCGCTCCTCCTCCAGTGCGCCGTACAGAGATGGGCCAGGCGCTCCTCCAGTGCGCCGTACAGAGATGGACCAGGCGCTCCTCCTCCAGTGTGCCGTACAGAGATGGGCCAGGCGCTCCTCCAGTGCGCCGTACAGAGATGGGCCAGGCGCTCCTCCAGTGCGCCGTACAGAGATGGGCCAGGCGCTCCTCCAGTGTGTCGTACAGAGATGGGCCAGGCGCTCCTCCAGTGTGCCGTACAGAGATGGGCCAGGCGCTCCTCCAGTGTGCCGTACAGAGATGGGCCAGGTGCTCCTCCAGTGTGCCGTACAGAGATGGGCCAGGCGCTCCTCCAGTGTGTCGTACAGAGATGGGCCAGGCGCTCCTCCTCCAGTGTGCCGTACAGAGATGGGCCAGGCGCTCCTCCAGTGTGCCGTACAGAGATGGGCCAGGCGCTCCTCCTCCAGTGTGCCGTACAGAGATGGGCCAGGCGCTCCTCCTCCAGTGTGCCGTACAGAGATGGGCCAGGCGCTCCTCCTCCAGTGTGCCGTACAGAGATGGGCCAGGTGCTCCTCCAGTGTGCCATACAGAGATGGGCCAGGCGCTCCTCCTCCAGTGTGCCGTATACAGAGATGGGCCAGGCGCTCCTCCAGTGTGCCGTACAGTACAGAGATGGGCCAGGCGCTCCTCCAGTGCGCCGTACAGAGATGGGCCAGGCGCTCCTCCAGTGTGCCGTACAGGGATGGGCCAGGCGCTCCTCCAGTGTGCCGTACAGAGATGGGCCAGGCGCTCCTCCTCCAGTGTGCCGTACAGAGATGGGCCAGGCGCTCCTCCTCCAGTGTGCCGTACAGAGATGGGCCAGGTGCTCCTCCAGTGTGCCGTATACAGAGATGGGCCAGGCGCTCCTCCAGTGTGCCGTACAGTACAGAGATGGGCCAGGCGCTCCTCCAGTGTGCCGTACAGGGATGGGCCAGGCGCTCCTCCAGTGTGCCGTACAGGGATGGGCCAGGTGCTCCTCCAGTGTGCCGTACAGGGATGGGCCAGGCGCTCCTCCAGTGTGCCGTACAGAGATGGGCCAGGCGCTCCTCCTCCAGTGTGCCGTACAGAGATGGGCCAGGCGCTCCTCCAGTGTGCCGTACAGACAGACGATGGAGCACATTATCCGCACAGGACATGCACAGAGAGGCTGATTAATAACAGCCTTGTGGAACTTGGCAGGCGGTATACGTGTCTTCTCAACAGTGGTGTAAAGGAACAAAGTACATGTACTCAAGTATACTGTACACGTTTGAGGTGTTTTTACTTTACTGGAGTGTTTCCAATTTTCACTCCACTACATCTCAGAGACAAATATTGTACTTTTACTCTACACTACACTTATTATCTTTAGTTACTAGTTACTTTGTAGATTTGGATTATTATTACAAAACGTACATTACCACTCCAGCTCTATACATTTGTCCATTTGAAAATAGCAGATCTTCTTTTTCCAAAGACGTTTTATACGTTTGAAAAGTTGTGAAATGGGACGTTCTGCATAACGAGTATTACTTTCTACTTTTGGTACTTTGAACACAGGACTTTATTCGTAACAGTATTTCTACATTGTAGTATTTATACTTTTACCTTAAGTAAATGTCAGTACTTTTTCCACCACTGCCTCTCAATGAGTATCTGTTTTCTTGCCTTCTCTTCTCACACACCCACCGGAATCTAGACTAGCGTTCCAGGTTCACGGGACGTTCACAGACTTTGTGGATGTTTGCGGAGGAAATAGTTTTGTAAGGACTTAATATTTTTTTTAAGAGCCAGGGTTGGTTTATGCGCCGGCCGGGTGGAGTGGCCGCAATTTGTATTGGGCACATTGGCACAGGGACATGTTTTGACATGGTGGCATATTAGTGCCCCGAAGAACATTATTCAATTCCCCTCACGTTTTGAGTCATATTGCATATTCAGACATTATGAATTAATTCTGTAAGCAGTTCAAATGAATAAAATGTTTATATACTGTAACTAGTAGCCTATATGTACAGGTGTTGGAGGTGGTCTCCCTGTGTTCATCGAAATCCTACTAGGGGTTGTGCAAGGAGTCAGGACGTGCTGTGATTGGCCAGTGCGGATGCGCTGTGATTGGCCAGTAGCCACTTTGAGTGGCAGTCGGGGAAAATGCTCTTGCCAGAACATTATTTACTATTCTCTGCCTATCGGGTTGCAACTTGAACGGCCCTGAGTCGGCCAAGTGAACGTTCGACACGGCAACTCGCTGGCTTTAACTCGCTCGGTGGTGTCTCACCGTCTCACGTGGCTCAAGTTCGCTTGAGACAGCGGGCCTCCGTCGCAGTCTAGTCCATATATATATTTAAGGTCTAGTCCGCAGTTGTTGTAGGCGAGAGGTCGAGAGGCGAGAGGCACTTCCCCATTGGCCACAGAAGCGCGGCGTGGTTGTAAGCACAACCATGGAGTATTTAGAATGTCGCAGTCTTCCTACTCTTCCGTTGAGACTTAGGATAGGGTAGGACACCTACTGGTTGACAAGTATAGTACTGCCTGAAGCTCAGAAGTGCACCTGGAGAAACAGGAGGATTCCCTCTTGCGTGCCTGGTCCATGTTTGGTGTCCCATGAGGCAGGAGACCAGGGTTCGAGTCCCGGGCAGGACATAAAACGGATTGCAGCCTTAACTTGATCTGTCATGAACCACATGCATGGCAATGTGGAAATTAAAGTGAACGCAGTTTGTCATCGTTTCTGACATGATTTACGAATCACGACTCGATGTGTGATTTCTTTCTTTTTGTGTGGCTTTGACGAGGTGAGTGTTGATGGAGATGCTGCCTCACATGGAGACAACAAACGCCTCAAGTGTTTTTGCTGGCAGAGGATCAGACGTTGATGAAGTAAACCGCTTCACTCAAGCCAATCAAAGAGAACTAAACACACACACACGCACGCAAGCGCACACGCACGCGCGCGCACACACACACACACACACACACACACACACACACACACACACACACACACACACACACACACACACACACACACACACACACACACACACACACACACACACACATTTCTGTCAACTGAACGACAGTATTCTCAAAGCATAAACAAACACACACATGAACTCATGCATGCACACACAATTTCAGGCTCTAAACATCTCTCTCTCTCTCTCTCTCTCTCTCTCTCTCTCTCTCTCTCTCTCTCTCTAGTCTCTCCTATTACCTTTTTGTACGAAACAGTTGAGGCTACTTCCTTGAGGACCCTTATAGATCTTATAGATCTTTAACTCTTGAGAGCATAAAAATGATCCGAGACCATTTGGTTTCATTTTACGCTCTCAAGAGTTACGTTATTGTTAAACATCTGAATTACTTAATTTACAAGAAGACTACACAATTAGAAAATCTAGAAGAATTGTTATTTTGGCTCCTAAATGCAGCAAACAAAAGTCTTAAGTTTTGGGTCTGAGAGGCTAATGTCATCAAATGGTGGGCCGTGGCTCAAATGCTGAATAAATAGTGGGCCCTGGTATCAAAAAGTGGGTTATTAAGTTAAAAGGTTCAAGCTCAATATTCTGATAGTAAGCATTACTATAGACTAGTGTTTAGTAGCCTTCTCTCAAGCTCTTTAATAAAGAGAATTCTGCAGCTTATACATTTTCAGGTGCGTTGCCAATTTCAGCCAATTATGAGATGATAAACATCTATCAGCTTAAAATTTATAGTGTTCCAGTTCCAATTTGGTCTGCTCATTTCTTTGTGTCATTACATTCCATTTAACTTTTATCACGTTCACCACTGTATGCTGTATGCATTTTCTGTCCTGATTGCACAAATACATTTGGTATCACATGTGGGATACCCAGGTTTGAATAACAGCTTTAACAACATACAGTAAAGTACTAACTACTAAAATTGTTAAGGACAAAATAGTTTGCCTTGGAATTCAAACGTGTCTATAGAAACGGCACAGTAAGCCTAAACGTCAAATTGTATTACAGTTCACTGTAACAGGTCATCCCAAGAACACATGATTATTGTACGCAGATAGCCAAACCCACAGTTATGCGTGTGCACGCACACTAGGGATTAATTAATTGCAGGCTAGACAGCCAGGGAGTCTCTGTCTCTCTCTCTCTCTCTCTCTCTCTCTCTCTCTCTCTCTCTCTCTATCTCTCTCTCTCTCTCTTCCTCCATCTTCCCCTGTTAATTTTGCCATTTGTAAAAAAAAAAATATTGTGTTGCTCCATTTGGACACTCAGAGTTAAATGATCGCAGAGGTTTTTACTGTGAGTAATATAATTGAATCAGTGGATTTTCCTTACAAGTGAAAGGCCAAGTGTCCTAATTAAATCAAGCGACCCTAGTCGGACACACTAATTGGTTAATCATGCAGACAGACAGACAGACAGACAGTAATGGACAAGGCCTGTATCCTCCTTTCTCCTTTCCTTCTCTCTTCCCCTCTGCTCCCGTTTTTGTCCCTCCCCTCCCGGCTCCCTAGCTCTCTCTCCTCACCCCACCCTTCCTCTCTTCCCGCCAAACCGACTGTTCCTTCATTCTTGACTTCATTTAACAGGCATGCACACACTTTCTGTGGGTATTGCATTCTCTCTCTCTCTCTCTCTCTCTCTCTCTCTCTCTCTCAATGTTTCTCTCTCTGTGTGTGTGTGTGTGTGTGTGTGTGTGTGTGTGTGTGTGTGTGTGTGTGTGTGTGTGTGTGTGTGTGTGTGTGTGTTTCTCTCCTCAGTTCTCTCGTGAAATTCTTGGTGAATAAACAGGTCTCACGTGAGCTCCTCTCCACCCCTTCCAGACGGGGCGGGGTCCATGATCTCCTGTGAGCGGACCACGCCCAGTCTGGCCTCCGAGGCGACCTGAGAGAAACAAAGTGATTGGCTTAAAGCGGCCGGGAAGGGGAGGGGGGTGACTTTGGAGAGTGGAACGGAACAGGCAGAGAGGCAAAAACACAGGGCACCCTGCCAGTATAGCATGGCCCTGAAGGCAGAGGGCGGCGCGCTCTGATTGGCCGACTGTTTTAATAGGCCACTGAAGCTTGTGCATCTCAATTCTAAATGCGACACGTCCAGCTTTCATTTCTGACATATTCTGCTGCCTGAATGCACACCGCACAACCGTGAAGGTTCATTTAACCCTTGAGAGAGTGAAAATCGACCTGCGTACATGGAGTAAAGGCCCCCTTTCCCTTTTTCACTTGGCCTTACATGGTAAAGGCCAATGAAATGCACATGGTCACAAGATCCCGAAAAATAACAGTTTAAATATAAGTACAACTACAACCAACCATCCGTCCACCCACCCAATTCGGAGATGGGCAGCTACTGTACCTCTTCCTGCTTCCATTATTGATGGCACGAACGGAGTATAAATTAAGAATTTTTACCTTGCCTTGTTTTTAGTTGCAGGGGCCTCTAACGGTTGGCCGGAAGGCAATAATTCATATTCCGGATTTTGGGCGTGAGAGCTGTCCGTGTCTGCTCTGATAGATAGAGGATGCTTTCTGGAGCACCTGCTCCGCTGCTCGTCATATATATGACTCGGGCAGCTGAATTGTACCTCCACAATCTTGCTCTAGCCTTGTGAGCATATAGGTCTGCTATTTTCGCTGTGCAGCATATGGTGATATGGCTTAATTAGTATAAATTAGGCATTGACTGGCTGGTTGATAATGAGTGACAGTCTGTCTGGCTGGAGAAACTTAGCCACGTTGTTGACAGACAAATGTGCCTAAGACAAAAGTGTCTGTGATTCTGTTGTCTTGTTCAACTCTCTAACTCGCTGAGGCTTGGCTGACTGCACTGTGTCGAGCCATAGGGAGGACATTGTTACTTGTAGTAGTAGGCTACAATTGACTTATTATTAATGGTCTTCAGATTCATTGAGTCCTTGTGTGACTGTGATATTATGTCATGGTAATAAACACAACACAGCTGACATTGTGCTTTTATCGACTATTTGCAGTTGCATTCTTTTATATGTCTGAATACTGAGTCTTTACCTACAGATAGCTGCACCTGCGTTGTTCAAGTCTGCCTTCTACAAAAGGGTGCAGGTGTGGCCCGTTTATCGTTCTGAATCTGACCTGGTGGAGACCTGTGCTCCGAGGAAGCTTTTTCTACTTTGTATTATTAATCTAAATCCGTAAAGTTATACATAAAAATTATACTAAAACTGTCAGATAATAGTAGTGGAGTAAAAATTACAATATTTATCTTAGAAGTGTAAACATCAATTAATAGAAATACTCAAGTAGAGCAAATGTACTGGAACTAGAAGTTGTACTTACTGTAAGTCAATTTACTTAGTTACTTTCCACTACTGTTCAATGCAGACTGTACACAGGATGGGTGACACACATTTCAAGTAATCTGCACTGTCAAAGAATGTCATTTATTTATTTGTGATACGTAGCTACGTAGTTAGTTCAGTCAGATACACTTGAGGGGTTTCATGCTGTGCTCAATGGGCGCATACATATACTCAAGGGGTTAATATGCTGCATTACTATGTGGGTGTATTCAGTGTGTGCAAGACCCACATGTCATTCGCTGATGTGGCAGTCAGCTGACCAATTGGGCGGGGTATTTAAGCTTACCTAGACTGCATGCGTTCTTCCTTCCTTCCTTCCTTCCTTCTACATAATGGTTCCTGGTTGTTGTTATGCACTGTTTGCTCCCAGCGCCACCCCAGCGCCACCGGTGGGCTCTGTCATTTATGTTGGAGTGATTAGTTGGAGCGGTTAGGCACTCGATCTGTACAGTACTACTCTGTACTGTACTGTACTCTGTAGTCTGTGCTGTACTACTCTGTACGACTCTGTACTCTGTACGACACGGCCATGCCGACCAACAGAGCCACGCCAGGTGACTCAGCGCTACTGCTGTCTGTAGGGTAAACTACATAGGGACGGACATAGCTGTCTGTCTGTCTGCCTGCCTGCCTGCCTGCCTGCCTGCCTGATGATGATTCCTGAATTAGCAATTTGCTTCGCTTCATTATGGCATCTTATATCCTACACCCCTAAGGGTCATTTTTTTACTCTCAGATTTAAAGGAACACTTATAGATTTTTAATTGAACTCTCTCTCTCTGCAGGTCTCCACTGCAGTGTTACTCGTCATGTGACACACCGTGTCTCCACTCTGCCTTTGGCTGCCAAGGTCCTGAACTCTGGCACGTCTGCCACTTTGATTAGCCGGGAGCTCGTAAAGAAAACACATGTCATCCCCCTGAAGCATTACACAATCACACACTGCCGTGTCTGGAGCTGAAGTCTTTAGGCCTTCAAATTAACAGGGAATTAAGAATGTGTGTGTGTGTGTGGAGAGATACTGTATCCAATGAGGGAAATTCAGTTAGCATGGCAGTAGGGCAGTTAGAAATGAAGGCAGATACAGAAAATAATCTTTATAGAGATGCAACTAAGAATAAGGTGGTTCCTTGCTTGGCCCTCCACAGAGGGCGCATGTGCATGTTGAGATGTGCATGTTGTACGGACTATTCCGGACGGGTAATGAATGGACATGAACGTATAAACGTTCATGAATTACGTGGACACACTGCTTACCGTGTCTTCTATGATGGAACTCTATACGGCAGTTAGCCACAGGGTAATCAAAAGACACAAGACTGTCATGACAGTCGACAGAGGCTCTTTCTGTGTGTGTGTGTGTGCGTACTGCGTGCGTGTGTGTGTGTGTGCGTACTGCGTGCGTGTGTGCGCGTGCGTGCGTGCGTGCGTCACTGAGAGCGCGAGGGACTCTTAACAGTTGAGATAATGTTTATATATACTTTTTCTTGCTGCGTGTTGTCCGATGGCATCTAAAACCCTATCGCGTGTTGTCAAATGACTACGTGGCCGGTTAAAACTGTTATGAGGTTGGGGGACTTACATGGCTGGTTAAAACTGTTATGAGGTTGGGGGACTTACGTGGCCGGTTAAAACTGATATGAGGTTAGGGGACTTAGGTGGCCGGTTAAAACTGATATGAGGTTGGGGGATTTACATGGCCGGTTAAAACTGTTATGAGGTTAGGGGACTTACGTGGCCGGTTAAAACTGTTATGAGGTTGGGGGACTTACGTGGCCGGTTAAAACTAAAACTGTTATGAGGTTAGGGGACTTACGTGGCCGGTTAAAACTTTTATGAGGTTAGGGGACTTACGTGGCCGGTTAAAACTGATATGCGGTTAGGGGACTTACATGGCCAGTTAAAACTAAAACTTTTATGAGGTTAGGGGACTTACATGGCCGGTTAAAACTAAAACTTTTATGAGGTTAGGGGACTTACATGGCCGGTTAAAACTAAAACTGTTATGGGGTTAGGGGACTTACATGGCCGGTTAAAACTAAAACTTTTATGCGGTTAGGGGACTTACATGGCCGGTTAAAACTAAAACTGTTATGCGGTTAGGGGACTTACATGGCCGGTTAAAACTAAAACTGTTATGAGGTTAGGGGACTTACATGGCCGGTTAAAACTAAAACTGTTATGGGGTTAGGGGACTTACATGGCCGGTTAAAACTAAAACTGTTATGGGGTTAGGGGACTTACATGGCCGTTTAAAACTAAAACTTTTATGCGGTTAGGGGACTTACATGGCCGTTTAAAACTAAAACTTTTATGCGGTTAGGGGACTTACATGGCCGGTTCAAACTAAAACTGTTATGAGGTTGGGGGACTTACATGGCCGGTTAAAACTAAAACTTTTATGCGGTTAGGGGACTTACATGGCCGGTTAGAGAACAGGTAGGTCAGTAGACGTGTCTACTGGAGCAGTTGATTTGATTTCTCCCTTTCAATGCATTGATGGCATTCGAAACAGGTGCACCTGGACACTTCTGGTTATTTAAGAGTAGAATCATAGAATGTGAGGTCAAGATCTCAATTGAGTAATATTACTATTGATGCATTGACGCTAATTTGGAATTGCTTTATTTGGAATTGTGTAGATGGCACATAATGATTTCAAGTGGTCTCTTTTACAATTCTCTATCATTTCTATAGTTTTCTAATGGTTTTTATTTTCCTACTCAGTCTTCGTAAAATAGGCGCCAGAGTCAATGTCAACTTGTGGTTCATGTTGTTTCAGTTGGTATCTCTTTCATCGTTTCCTTTTTACTCTTTGGTCTCTCTTTCTAGTGTATTTCTCAGTTAGTCATTTGCCAGCCCACCGCTTCCTCCATTCTCAGACTTCAAAAAGAGCCCCTAAAAAGACATGCTTTCTTCAGGATTCCATTAGTTCCCCTCAGCGGGACATGACGCGCGCTGATGTCACCCGATTCCAAGAGGTTCTGTAAACGGAACATTCCTCAGAGTCGCCGCTGATGCCTTTGGAATCCGGAGAATGTCCATTGTCACCCCCTCATTCCCAACAGGGTTTCGCAGGCTCCAGAAATAGAGCAAAGCCTTGGAAAAGATCCATCAGTCTGTCTCTCTGTCTTTGAGCCAGGGCTAAAGGGCATAGGGGGTCAGGTGCAACAAACATGATGAACCGTGCTTGCCTTGGATACAATGGGTGGATCGGTCAGAATGAGAGTTTTATCTCCAAAGTGTGGCAGATGAAAGTGCTCCAGATTAGGGCGTGTACGCTGCGTGACAAGAATATAGTATACTGTACATATCGTTCAGAGCTACAAGATGAGTAAGCTGGTTGGTTGTTCACAGTGAGAATTGAACTCACAACCCTACACGTACTGAGTGAGTATCACTGCTGACAAAAAGTCTTTGTTTGGAAGACCGGTGAATTTTAGTGGCTGCATGGTTAATCCCTTGGGGGTAACTCAGTTTTCAGCTTCACCAAGCGGATAGCTGCTCAGATGGTTCAGATGAGAGCTTGTGTGTGTGTGTGTGTGTGTGTGTGTGGGGGGGGTATAGGGTTAAGTGTCTTGCTTTTGACACCAGGCTTGAACATTGGACCTTCTGGCCCACAGGCAGCATGTCTATTCAATCAGCTATGGCCGACACAGATCTGGAAGACCTCTCTGGCGGTCTTACTGCCCAAGAAATAGTGTAAGAGGATGTGAGCACTACTCGAAAAAGTGCGTTCTAGGTCTAGTTTGTGCACAGTCTGGAAATGTTATCCAGTCAGAGGGCTCAGCACTCACAGACACGCAACAATTAATGCACCTTCTACAATTAGTCAAAAAGTCCTGTAATTATGGACAATATGAATGTGTCATACTTGGCATAAAAAGGTTCAAGTTTAAGGTGTTCTTTATTGTTACACGTTATTGTCTTGTGTACACATACATATAGCTGCATTCTATTCTATTCTAAGGACACAGTTAGCTGTCATTTATTGTCAAAGAAAATAAATACTTTAAATAAAACCAGAGTGAGCAGGTGAGGGTTCAGTGTCTTGCTCAAGGGCATGGTTCCACACACCATGTTGCTTGCTGATGGATGTATTGACTGTTGCAGGGATTGAAACCCTGACCTTTTTGTGGTTGACTTTCATCTCTGCTGGACGCTTGGCAGCACAGAATTCCTAAATTCTGCCGCATTGGTTTTGGATATATTGAAACCAGAATGAAGCAAGTGTGCGTTGGTATTGGAACGTGGTGAAAAAAAAGGCAATGACACTGACAAATAACCTCTGCCATCGACCAACAAAGAAGGCGACACTGTACCATCCGCTCACATTTATGTCTTTCTAGGCCAGGAACACGATACGCAGTTTCCACAAGCTCCCTCTCGCGTGACTCGCGGCCAAATGGGAGCCTTGCACGAGTCCCCTTCGCCCCAGGCCCCCCGCCTCCCCTCCCCTCTCCCGCCCGCCACTTTGTTCTAATTTTAAAAGGCCCGACATTGACAAATAAATAACCTCTCCTCAGGGTTTCAAATGAGTCAGCGCGGCCTTTCATCACTGGCCGACGTGTCAATGGGTTCGAACGTGTGCAACGCGATCGTAGTTCTGAGGGAGAGCTCTCTGACCCCTGACCTCCCGAGGGCCTGCCTCTGCATCCTGCCGTCTCTCCCGGGACGCCGATGCGATGCACGCGAGGCTACGCAGAGCCTAAAACGCTGCCAGACGCGCATGCTGCCCTACAGCGGGCGGCTTTGGAAGATGGCACTTGACTCTATGAGATGCAAATGTGATTACATTTGCACTCGCTCAAAGTTTAACTGATGATATTGCTGTGTATGATTCTCTTTCTTTCTTTCTTTCTTTCTTTCTTTCTTTCTTTCTTTCTTTCTTTCCTCTCTCCCTCCTTAGTCCCCCTCTTCTCCGAGTTAGGAATGTTGTGTTTATGATTACATGTTGTCAGCCCACCAAAGCCCATTCTCCCGTCCTTTACTCATCTTTCACTGCCACCACCTCCCCCATTTCGCTTTAACAACACACACACACACACACACACACACACACACACACACACACACACACACACACACACACACACACACACGTTACAAGTGTTTCCATGTTAGAGGATGTGATGGCAGGCTGAGTTAATCCTTTCACATGAACACAACATGGGATGTTAACAGATGCGCGCGCGCGCGCGCGCGCACACGCACGCACGCACGCACGCACGCACGCACACACACACACACATACACACACACACGTTTGAGTTACTGTATTTGTGAGGACATCAACATTTAGGATGGTGATTTTATATACAGTACCATTTCTAAAATATTTTGTCATTTTTGAGGGGCAGGTTTAGTTCAATGTTTGTCATTGACAATGAAGGGAAAATGTATGTCATGATGTGCCTCATTACGTCATATTGTCTCTTTATTGTTTAATGTTTGTGTTTGCACCGTTTTACATCACCATTACATCACCTAGCTTGTAGATCTTTTTTTGGCAACCAAGTGCCACTAAAAGGGGCAGCCGTAGCTCAGGAGATAAAGCGGCCGCTTGGAACCTTCCTGGTTCCATGTCTGGCTCCCCTGAATTAGTGTCAAAGTGACCCTGAGCAAAACACTGAACCACAAACTGCTCCCGATGAGCAGGTTGGTGCCTTGAAGTTGATGGTTGCCTCTGCCTCTGCCGCACGCACGCACGAACGCACGCACGCAGAGTTATGATCAAAGACAGCATTAATGAGTTACAGTACAGCTAGGAGAGAGGACATCCTCCTGCCACGAGCTTAGATTTCTCAGTGAAGTGAGGGGCCACGCTGTAGAATAACGAAGACCAGCTGTGACAGATTTATGCGTCCCCTGTCTATCGTTGCCCAACACACAAGCTGTTCCCTTCTCTATACCTTTAAAGCCAGTGGTTCCCATACCTTTTTCATGTCACGGACCCCCAAATTGACAATAATTAGCCCCACGGACCCCCGTTTGAAGAGATATGCCAGGGACCCCCATAAGAGAAGATTTTTACAGCATCTAGCAGTGATTCTCAAACACGTTTAATTTCAAGGTCCCCCAGTTTGACATGCATTAGACTACGGACCCCCATTTAATGGCATTTCTATCTCTGGGACCCCCAATTTATATTGTAAAAATCAATGTTAATTTAACTAATTTATACACTTGTTCGATACACTCTCAGAGTTCCAAACTATCTTTTAGCTGGGGACCCCCTGGAACTGCCTCATGAATCCCTGGGGGTGCCCGGACCCCACTTTGGAAACCACTGCTTTTCCATGACGGAAGGGTCCAGTTTTGCCTCACTATGTCACTTTTATAATGTTGTCCAATCTGTATGGCAGAGCATGTTAGTCAACAATTGGGGTGGTGGTTGTATTTGGTCTCCCTGCTGTTGTTTTGACACATTAGACCATGATGTCTCACCGAGACACAGGCTCTGACACACATTTTGACCCCATGGTCAAGGTTCAATCCCCCCGAGCAATAAGCTCCATGGTAAGGTCAAAGGAAACAGGATTCAAATCCTGAAGTGGGAAGTTATCATATAGTCCTGCTTTAAGGCCTGCGATTGCCCCTTTTGGTTGAAGTACAGAATGGTACTCTAACTAGTCTGTTTAGTGTTCCTTATCTATCTTTTGAAGAAAAATGTAAAGTTTTTAGAAAATATCTTTTTAGAAAAAGTATTTTGACGTTTTTTGGGGAAAAAATACTATGTGGCACTTATTGGCGCAGCGGTTTGAGAGATTAGCTCCAGACAGACAGACAGACATCCAAAATTAAAGTGAAATGTTAAAAACAAGTATACAGCTCTATACTCCTGCAGAGCCATGCTGTAACCTTTAAAGTGTCAAGCGAAATAAAACAAACGCAACTCGTATTTCAAAATCTGAAGGTGTTCCAGAAAGTTCAGAACATGTCGTGACTTTGTTGACGTGCCCGTGTGATGTATAGATCTGTGGGGGGGGG